>NC_007687.1:0-18652 GCF_036588685.1 Mytilus trossulus | reverse complement strand
ATAAAAAGCCTCAGTAAGAGGAATCTAGAACTGACAATTCTAAGTTATATATTAACTACTTTTAACTTATTTATGAAGAAGAAGATTAACTTTTTCTTTAGGAATCAAAACCCTACTTACTACAATTTTTCTTTATAACGCTTCAAAGTTCTAAGTGCCAAAAAACTACTTTTGAACTTTGCTTCATCAAAGCAACTGGATCATCCCCCACGTGGCACTAAGCTTAGGCCTAACTAGACTATGGAGAATTTGCAGTTCTCAGTTATATTAACATTAACTACTAAGCACAACTTAAGAGAAATACTATCTGACTTAAGAATGAAAATCTTATGTTTTCCCTAAACTACTTAAGCAAGCCAAAGCAAATTACTGCGATTTTGAATTAACAGCTCAACGTTTTAGCTTAAACTATTTGGCCAGCATACACTAATTTCATTAGAACTTTTGCTTGGAAGGCAAATATAATATTATTTACTATATATGCATATTATAGCCTAGCAGCAACTTCCGTTACTGCTACCTTGTTACGACTTTTCACAGGTTTCCCCGCGAGCGACGGGCGATTAGTACTCATCTGATTGTATTCAGGGTAATTTTATTTTTAACCCTTACTTACAAGTCCTTCTTCAAAGGCAAGTTTTCTTATCTTATTTGTCTACTTAGTTGAGCTACCTTTTAGTAGTTCAATCTTTGAATTATTGCTTAAGTNACATCTGTATCCCAGATTAACCTTGTCATAAGCTGCATGTCAATCTGAATTATTTTTGAAGTTGTGCTACATGGGCATATAGCCAATTCTAGTAGCTGCACCTAACTAAAAGTAACTTACCTTACCGAACTCAGTAAGTAAAATAAGAGTTAGCTTCAGTAATAACCAAAAATTTTACCCGGACACTCACCATATTAGAGTAAACAACCATACACACGCACTAATAAGACAAGGCTCAAATGTAGGTGGGTTATCCTTTAACACCCAGGATCCCCTGTTTTCTATCTCAGACACCGCCTATTTATTTCTCTTTGACAACCAAATGTTTAGTTAAGAGGAACTTTTGTTTTAAACTATGGATAACAGGGTATCTAATCCTGGTTTCACTTCATAGATTCGTTAGAAGCTCACTAAAACTTTAGGAATATAACCACAAAAAACCGTTAACATTACACTGCACCTATAGTTTTTTTATAGTTTTATAACACAACATTGACTCTAACCAATCCGCTTAAATTTATATTCGAACTGAATCTAACCGCGGCTGCTGGCATTCATCAATTGACCCCGAATTTGTCAAAAAGCTGGGTTAAAGTTTCCTTTATTAACCAATTTTCCCCACTGATGTTGAACTTGCACTTAATTTGTTCAAGCTCGCATTTAGAATCATGAGAAGCATTTTGCCCATAAATTTAGGGCCATAATCAAACCCTCCTACAGATTTGACACAAGGTACTAAAGCATCCATCTTCCTCATTTTCAATGAGACGCTTTAATTAAGCTACTGTATCTTCTATTTTAGGTTTATTTTACTCTTCGTAAAGGCACCATGGTTTTTATGCACAAATACGACACCACTAATATTACAAACAGTAACACACCAGCTATTAGGATATATAACCTTAACCCGCTTCTTTCAGCCATGAAACTTAGAAACAAAGACCCGCTAATTTCTCTGTACTCGTAATTCATAAGACCCATAAGGACCACTCTGGCACAACACCTTCTGACGAGAACCATAAACTCTAGATTAAAACGATACACTTCATTGGGGTAGATCCTTAAAACATACAAGAACAGGACTATTACACCCCTAACGTAAGTTAGGAACAATAAGAACCCTAACAATCTTCTAACCTCCAGTGTAACCTCCACACATGCAATTATAGACCCCCTCAATAGCACTAGCCCTAAAGAAATAGGTTGCTTGGCAATTAAGACAATCGAAAACACAGCCATCAAAATTACACATATGACTATAACTCTCATTATATAAACATAATTAAGCTTAAGCCCCCCGCTACCACCAGCCCTCATACTACCAGCTGGTAGGTAAAATAATTTTTCTGAACGATTTCATTCAAACAGCTGAATTGACCTAGTCCCTTATGGACACCTTGAGGACCCAATAGCTCTAGTCAACCTTGATCCAGACTTTGAGCTACCGTCCTGGACCCCTTAAAGAAGGCCATTTTTCCGGGGNGGGAGGTTAGCCTCTCTATGAGCCACATTCTCAAAAAGAATCTTAATAGTTTGGCTGACGACCAAGGCTTAGACCCTAATTTTCTAAGCACTCCTCATCACAAAATTAACCCTACAAAGGGAATAAGAAATACTCTGACTCTCTCATATTTCTCAAGAACTACTACAAACCCAAACCTTTCTATTTTCCTCCCTAATACCCCTCCTAAGATAATAGCCCCAATATACAGGCTAAGAAAAGGAGTTTGTATATTTAAGTGCTCATTAGTCCGCAAACTTCTGCTATTAACGTAATTAGACCCAAGTATCACTCTAAATACAATCCGTGCCCTATAAAAAGAAGTGAAGATTAAACCTATTAGCTCTAATAAATAGCACCCATAAGTTATTCTTCTGTCTATCATTCTTAGCTCAATTATTAGGTCTTTAGAGAAAAACCCTCTTATAAACGGGGCCCCTCTCAAGGACACAATTGCAACCGTTATTGCACCCATTCTTACCGGTAATCCTTGCCACAAGCTTCTTAACCCCCGGATATCTTGATTTCTTTGGTTTCTATGAATAACACCCCCTGCACCTAGAAACAACAAAGCTTTAAATACCGCATGGGTTACTAAATGAAAAAAAGCTACAGACGGAAGAAGGATTGAAATCGAGAATATTATTAACCTTAACTGCCTCAAAGTCGAGAGTGCGATTACCTTTTTTAGGTCAAACGCAAACACAGCCCTTGACCCTGCTAATATTAGAGTAAATAGTCTTAAGACTATAAGTATTTGAGTCACAAAGGGATTAGCTCTGATAATATAAAAAGAGCGAAGAATCAAATAAACCCCAGCTGTCACCAATGTCGAAGAATGCACCAAAGAGGAGACCGGTGTGGGTGCCGCCATGGCAGCAGGTAGCCATGCGCAAAACGGCATTTGTGCGCTTTTAGTTATACCTGCAAGAACTACCACAAACCCTAAATTAACCCATGTCTGCACTGGGTGGTATATATAAATTAACCACCCCCCTTCTCTTAAAAAAATAGAAACTCTAAGGAGTACAAGAACATCCCCAATTCGATTAGTCAAAGCTGTCAACATAGCCGCAGATAGCCTCTTATTGTTCTGGTAATAAGCCACTAATAGGAATGAGGTAAGCCCTAGCCCATCTCAACCAATTAAAAGTATTACTAAATTAGGAACTAAGATTATAAACACTATAGACAGCACAAACAACCATACTAACCCCATAAACCGCTTGTAGTATGGCTCTCCAGCTATATACCACTTGCAGTAGGTTGCTACACTTCCTCTAATTACCAAAACCGTCCCAACAAAAACTATTCTTACGCTATCTAGTAGAACTCTGAAGCTAAATGAGAGACAATTACTCTCTCAAACAGGAACTTCCAATAAATAAGCTTTTCCAAAGGTCCTCCCTCTAAGAATAAATAAGTATCCAATCAGAATCAGTAAAAGTAACCCTAAGTTACTTTTTAATTGTATGACACTATTTTTACGAACCATCTCTTAGTAACCTTGACATCAAATCGTCTCCGCATAGTCGCATCACCATAACCAGAAGGGCCAAGCAAATTCTGGCTTCGCAAACAGCTAAACATAGAATTAGTAAAATTAACCAAAACTGATTTATTAGAAACACATGGGTTACAAACAACAAGCCTAGTCTTATTATTTCAAGCCCTACAAATAAACACAAAAGGTGTTTGTTTATACGGAAGATTACAAAGCAGCCTATACTTATTAAGAAAACTCCTAGGAATTTTATTCAAATCATAGCTTTAAAACACATAGTTTTCTACGACTTACAAGGCCGTCGCTTCAGCAAAGCTTTTAAAACTACCTACCTTCTATGATCCTCCGTATAGAGACACAATAAGACACAAAAAATATAACACTGAATACACGCGATTGCAACTTCAGCGGCTCCAAAAACACCTCCGCCCATTATTAACCCTTTAATACCCCCAACTCCTGTAAGCAACCTTCTGCTATTTAACCAGCTAACTACTAACTCTCTCCTGCATATAGTTAGAATTACTTTACCAGCTCCCAGATTTAGTGTCAGACGTAAAACTAATGTTAAAGGACGAAGTATGCCACTAATTAGCTCAACCACTACTATAAAAGGCACAAGGATTAACGGGCAACCTGTTGGAACGAGACTCATCAACCCCTGCTCAAATCTGCATAAAAGACTAGATAAAACTAAACAAGTTCAAATAGACAAAGCAAAGGAGAACCCGAACACAAACTGCCCTCTGACAGGGAAAAAGAATGGAAAGTTTCCAGACAGATTTAGTATCAGAATTATCATGAACAGACCCCTTATTACTAGAGGAAACCCAGATAGCTTTAGTCCCTTTCCGTTCAATCGAATCATCGAATAAGTAAAGGATAGCACCAAACTCCGAAAAGAGCTCGTACTTCTACCCTTAGTGTACACGTCTCTAAATAGCACGGTTATTGGCACTATAGAAGACAGCAACCATAGCGGCATAGACAACCAAATTAAGTTATAGCTGTGAGCATCAAATCTAGAAAAAACATCTATTAACATGACTTTAAATTATTGATTACGCGATTTCTTATAAATATAAGTGATACACGTGTTATAAGGATTAGTTCACACAAATGGCAATTGGCTATAGACATGCTTCCTTCCTGGATAAAGGTCTCGGGTACCTGCTCAGTCTATCTCACCACATAAACCCCCACTAAATACAACCCCTCGCTGGCTTACTAGAGCCTCTCATAGAAGGAACTTAAAATATATTAGAGACCCAAAAGACACAGCGGACCCATAAGAAGACACCCAATGTCAGTGAGCATAAATATCAGCGTAGTCTATATACCGTCGAGGCATTCCTCTTAGGCCTAAGAAATGCTGAGGGAAGAAGGTAGTATTTACCCCAAAAAATATTGCTATAAAATGGGCTTTCCTCCATTTTTTATTAAAACATACTCCAACAAAATTTGGCAACCAATGGTTAAGACCACAGAACACCCCAAACACCGCCCCTATTCTTAGCACATAATGGAAATGAGCCACCACATAATATGTGTCGTGTAGAGACACATCCATAGAAGCCCTAGACAGTAAGACCCCTGTTAGCCCTCCCACGGTGAATAAAAACAGAAACCCAGTACTTCAGTAGGCGGCAGGCTTTATTTTGAATTTTCTTCCTGCTATAGTTGCCAGTCATCTGAATACTTTCACCCCTGTAGGAACAGCGATTACTATAGTTGCGGTAGAAAAATAGCCTCGAGTATCAACATTAAGACCTACGGTAAACATGTGGTGAGCCCACNCCATACACCCTAACCCTCCAATTCCGATTATTGCGTATACTATCCCAATTAGACCAAAAACCGCTTCTTTTCCAGAGCAATGCATAATTACTTTTGATATCACACCAAAGGCAGGTAGAATAAGAATATACACCTCCGGATGCCCAAAAAATCAAAACAAATGTTGGAACAAAACGGGGTCCCCCCCTCCTGCGGGATCGAAAAAAGTTGTGTTAAAGTTTCGGTCAAACAAGATTATTGTGATACCCCCTCCTAGAACCGGAATTGAAATAATTAAAAGAACTGCAGTAACTCTAATCCTTAAAACATAAAGCTCCGCTCGTTCTCCTTTCATTTCTAACACTGGCATATTTTTATTGGTCCTAGCAAAGTTAATAGCCCCCACTAGAGAGCTGAGCCCAGCTAGATGTAGTGACACAATAAGAACATCTATCCTAGGGCCCCTATGATAGGGGTACACAGATAAAGGGGGGTAAATAGTTCATCCAGCACCAACTCCTTTGTCCGTTCTAAAGGACAGTATTAGTAAATATAGTGCATTAGGAGATAGTCAATAGCTTAAGTTATTTATTCGCGGGTAAATTATATCTTTACCTCCTACTAGCAGAGGAATCAACCAATTACCGAAAGCTCCAATTAAGATAGGTATCACAGCAAAAAAAATTATTATTAAGGCATGCGTTGTAACCACCACATTATAGAATCAATCTCTTTTTAAGAACACTGCTCCAGGATGACCCAGTTGCATTCGGATCATTAACCTCAACCTTGCTCCAAACAACCCTCCTCAGACTCCGCTATACAGATAAAGGGTTCCAATATCTTTGTGATTTGTTGATCACAGCCATCGACGTCACCAGGACTCCACTTCTCCATAACCCCCTACTTCTTCCTTTTTTAGTATTTTTATCATTTTATTTGTCCTTACTTAGAAGCCAATCATCTAGCCTTATTAGCCCTTAGAGCCGCACTAGATTTTAGCCTCTTAATATTTTTTTCCCTATACGCTATAGTAAGATAAGCCTTTTCAAACCTTCTATTAGATCCTTGAGAACTTTCATTGGTCCCATACTTCCTTAAGAAGCACTCTCGACGTGAAAACCACAGGTACACACAATACACTTCCAACAGCAAAAGTAAGCCTCTTACAATCACCTCTCATCAAAATTCGTTTCGCATAAATGCCACTTCTAATATTAACCTACTCATTCCAAAGACCCCTCACGATATTCGTGATAGAGACCCCCAAACAAGATAAGAAGGAAACCCCTTGAGGACAAAATCCCTAACACTCTCTTACCGTAAAAGAACATGTAGGCAAAAGGTATTAACAGCACTACCTCTACATCAAACACGACGAACAAAACTGCTACTAGAAAGAATCGGATAGAAAAGGGCCTCCGAGCTCTTCCAATAGGCTCAAATCCACACTCATATGGACTGCATTTTTCTCGGTCTAGACCCCGCTTTTCCCTTAGTAGCATAAATAACCCCGTAAACAAAAAAGACACAATGCAGACAAACGCAACTCTTAACCCCATAACCATTCTTCTAGAAAACTTATGGAAGTGTCTTTAGCTCCCAAAGCCAATATTTTATTTTAAACTATATCTAGCTAAAAAAGGGTTGACACCACTAATAGCCCCACAACCTATCGTTCTTAAGTTAAACTACTTTTTTATAAGGAAAAATGGTACAAGCCATTTATAACAAAGTTAGCAGCCCTATTATGTTAATTAACTTCCTTACTTAAGAATGAAAACCTAGGCTTAATAATTAGATGCAAACCAATCCTTTTTTTTAAAGTACCATTCTGCAAAAAGGAGGTAACAACTACCTATAGTTATGTTTGAAACAAAATATTTTATTTTAAATTACCTTTTTAACATACTTTTGTGGTTTTACCCACTCTTTTTGAGCCGAAATCAAAACGCCCCTGGCCTAAAAGCAGTTTCTAAATAAATCTCACCAAGATCAATGCCCCCCCTGCTAGGTTAGCCCCGATCACTATCCTCCACATAATCTTGAATTCTGCTTTGTTTTTGTCTACTGACCTTTTTATTACTATCCTATAAAAAAAGTCAATGTAGAATTTTAGCCTGATTACTGAACCTATAATACAAGCCACGATTACAACCCTTCCTCTCATTAGAAACACCAATACTTTCGCTAGAAAGCCAAGGAAAGGAGGCATCCCCATCAGTATCAGTAACCCTATACCCCTCGCGGCTCTACTAATCTGACCGCCCATTCTTGTTTTGTTTATTATTGAGCACCCATAAAAAAACAGCCCTACCGACAGCGAATAAACTGCAAAATACCCTACAAAGACTACTCTTGACCATGTGAGCCCTAACAGCATTCATGATGTATGCACAAACGACGAGTACGCGCTTATTACTCGTACTGAGTTCTGGTTAAGGCCCCCTGCTGCCCCAATTCCAGCTATCAATACAATTACTACTCACAACCCCTTAGAGGGTATAATTATTGATAAAAAGACAAGGGGGGCGACTTTTTGCCAAGTTAATATTAACCCTCTTGCTAACCATCTGCTGTTCTTAATAATTGAAGGGACCCACGAATGTAGCGGGAAAACGCCAGATTTTAGCACTGTACCCGCCCTCCTTATCACCAGCCCTCTCACTACGTGCTGCTCTATCAAGGCTACAAAACCCACTAGTATCAGAATTGACCCCGTTCTTTGTACCACAAAATATTTTACACAGGGCTCAGGACTATAGTGCCCATCAGGGTTTATAATTACAAGAAATCCATACAGATTTAGCTCTAGACCGAGTCACACCCCTACTATCTCTTCTCTTCTAACCCTAAGAATTGTCCCGATCAATATTACCCCTAATCTCACTAATTTTATAGGTCTTACCACAAAGCTTACCATTTCAAGTAAAGGTTACTTATAACACTTGAAAATCATAGGTCTTCTGTCCTTAATTAGACTACTTTACTCAGACTAGTAAGCGCTTGAAATCGCTTTGGTACTTGATTTCAAATCAAAACTGTTTAACTAGTCTGTATGACTCCTATTTTTAACCTTTTAAATGGTCAGGAATCTTATATCAGGACGGAGCATGCTCTTCTTGAATGTACGCATACCATGAAGGCTTTGCGTCTGGGTACTTAAACGTATAGACGTCCCCGTCTCATATTTTGAACCACCACATGTATAACCATCCTCCAAACCACACATATACTAGACATCATAATGCTACCCATACCACATCTACGAAGTGTCAGTACCAAATGCAAGCCTCAAAACCAAAGTGCCGTTGACTGGAAAACTCCCCACGCCATAGTCGGACTAACCTCACCATTAGTCAAAGAGTCCCCACAACTACGTGCATTCCATGAAACCCAGTTAGTAAATAAAACACTCTTCCATACACCCTATCTGCAATAGTGTATGAGTTTCAGTAGTATTCTCGAAGTTGCACTAGGAAGAACACAGTCCCACATAAAATTGTTACCACTAGGCCAATAAATGGCCCAACATCATAATCCTTCAAACGCATTCTCTTATGGGCTTGAGTTACGAATAACCCCCTCCTAATTAAAAGACCTGTCTCGAACAGCCTTGTCGACGACGGGTTTGGCGTACGGATCCCTGGAGGGGGTCATCGCATCCCTAGTTCACATGAGGGTCTTAGGGCATTATGGAAGAAAGTCCAAAAANAAGAAAAAAAGAACATTACTTCAGACAGAATAAAAAGGGCAACTCCATCACGAAATCTCTTGATTACGAAACGAGTATGAAACCCAATATCTCCCTCACGAATTAAGTCTCGCCATCATCTAAAAGTTCTCAATAGTATACACCCCAACCTCATTCCTATTAATAGAAATCTGGGAGTTCGATGCAGTCACAAAATTAACCCTACCGCTATTCCGTTTGCCGAGATAGCCACAAAAAAGGGCCACGGACTTGGACCTGGTACATAGTAACGAGAATAAGGATTACGATTCATTGTTTAGGGTATAAACATAAACATAAAGTTCAGCGGTATCCAATGAGCCGCCAGAACAAAAACATCACAAACTCTTCTCAAGTTTAAGGACTCCCTGTGTGACACCCCCTTCCCGTGACAACAACTTCCATATAGGTATAATCTAAAACATGCCCTAATAAAGCTTATCAGACCCAGGGTAAGCAGGAACACTCCGCTTATTCACCCTCCCACGCCAAAAACGAGGATTTCCCCAAATAAGTTTAAACTAGGAGGGGCTGCTATGTTGCTTGATCTTAACAGGAAACACATTAAGACTAGACTTGGGCAGACTAACAAGCCCCCTTTATTTATTACTAGCAGGCGCGAGTGCCTCATCTTATAGATAGCATTCACATACCTGAACAAACCTGATGAACACAACCCATGCCCGATCATAATGATAATGGCCCCCACTACCCCTAATACCGTGTTGCTGAGCACTCCTAATAGCACAAGCCTCATATGCGCTACGGAGGAATATGCTACCAAACATTTTAGGTCCACTTGCCGTACACACGCTAATCCTGCGTAGACACCTCCTGCCAAGTTCACCACTAGTAGCAGCACAAAAAACACGCTTCTAAGCCTTATTTGTATAACTATTATAAATCGAAGCAGCCCGTACCCTCCTAATTTTAGTACCACCCCGGCCAATAGCATTGAACCGGCTACTGGGGCCTCTAAGTGAGCCTTAGGTAGTCACAGGTGAAATGGGTATATTGGTAGCTTGATAAGAAACCCTAGAATGTATAGCCATCACAATCTCATTCCCCTTTTTTTTACTAGCCTTACCACAGAACTTATCCTCCTCCTCAACCCTCTAATATAGAGTTCTCTTACCCCCCATAAGAAAAAAAGAGATCCGAACACCGTATAGATTACTATATACCCCCCTGCCTGTAAACGCTCTGGCTGATAGCCTCAGCCTACAATTAATAACAACAGAGGGGCTAGCACACTTTCAAAAAAAAAAAAAAAAGAAAAGAACCTCCTCACCCTGAATCTTATCACTAAAATTAGGCTGATTCTGATAATTATTAAATTAAATCTTGCTTTCCGGTGGATCTTAACCCTCCTTAGGTAGGAAAGAATTGCTACAAATAGAGTTAGTGTAACCATTAACCCTATTACAAAGTCTGTGGTGTACAACCCGTTCAACTCTACCCCCCCTATCGCGACTCTTGTGGCGCCCATACTTAGAATAGTTAGAACGCTTAACCCAATGACACTCATATTTAGGTTTTTTATAATAATCAATGCAATAAGTCTAATTGCCAACCTTTTAACCATAAGTAAGACAGACTTTATCTGACACATTCAGTGTAAATGAATTATACTAGTTTATATTATCTTACATACACCCTAACTAGAACTACCACACACACACTAGCCATAAGTATGACACATAGAAGAACAGTCCAACACAAACTCATTAACTTATCATAACGTAAACGAGGTAAAGAAGCACGAATAACCACAAAGAAGACCGCAAAAACCATCATAAAGACCCCGATCAACGCTTCATTTCCCCCGAAAAATATCGCCGCCCTTATGACCCTTCTGAGAAGAATACTAGAGTACTCCGCAATAAATATAACTGCAAACCCCCCTCCGCTGTACTCCACGTTGTATCCTGACACTAATTCCGACTCTCCTTCCACAAAATCAAATGGCGCCCGATTAGTTTCAGCTAGCATACACAGCATTCAGACAACTATAACTACGCACAAAGGAAAAAAGAAAAAAAAGGACCTTTGTTGGAACACCCTAATTTCTTGAAACATAAACACACCCGAGCACAGCACCACACAAAAGAAGATAAATCCTATAGGGATCTCATAAGAAATTCTTTGCGCCATCGCACGAACTGCACCTAGCAAAGAGTATTTAGAGTTAGAAGCCCATCCGGATATTATTACCCCGTAAACCCTGACTCTAGTAATAACTATAAACAGAATCACCCCGAAAACATAAAACACTTCAGCCGACTTATAAGGGTATAAAAGCCATCCAAGTAAACTGATAGTTAATATTAGGGCAGGAGCCAAAATGAAGGGCCCTACGTTAGCACGTGTAGGCACAATAAACTCTTTACATAACAACTTACCTGCATCACTAAAAGGCTGCAAGATCCCTATATAACTCACCTTGGATGGACCCTTTCGGATTATAATGATAGCCAAAATTTTACGTTCCAACAAAGTATAGAAGCCCACAGCGAGAAGCACCCCTACAAAAGGGATAACACCAACAACCACGCCTACTCAGTCCACCAGTGCAGCCTTAGTCGACCCCAAGGGAGTAAAAGAGTCCGCTGACACTTGACAAAGGCTTAATAGGATAGAGGCTCCAAAGAAAACAGCTACTCTCCTTAGAGTCTTAAATAAACACTCGACACTAACCATAATGAGACTGGGCTTAGCTTTGTAATTCACACACAAACAAGAGTATATCTTATAAGACGAGCTTAAATCGTATGCATTAGGTCTGCCAGCTTGTGCCATGAAAGCAAGTATATATACTTATGAATTGATCCTAAATCAAACGCATTAGCTCTGCCAGCTCTCACAAAGATAAGAGCCACTACTCACGGCGCCTTAGGGGCATGAGCCCTATATCCTAATATTAGACCACCTTATCACTAAAAGCTACTTGCCCATTGTACAAGTTCATTAAATTAAAAGTTTAACGCTTCTTAAAAGCTTTAGCTTATTTTTTATTTTAGTTAAGAGCTTCCAACCATATGACAAAATATTTCTCAGGAATAAACTCAATCACAATCGGTATAAATCTATGGTTAACCCCGCAAATTTCAGAACACTGCCCGTAAATAATTCTACACTGGGAAGCTTTTATAGGAAGCCGATTAATTCGACCTGGGATGGCGTCTACTTTAATTAGTAACTTAGGGAGTGCAAACGAATGGAGCACATCAGACCTTCTTACAAAAGCAGTTATTTGTACATCTGCTGGAGCCACCATCCGGTTATCAACATCNAACAAGCGATACCCTCCTTTTCTAAATGTCTCCTGCTGGTNTTCTATGTAAGAATCAATTGTATAACACGAGATTCTTTCAGCGTTTTCTCTAGAGCTTGGAGTGTCTAAATTGCGACAAAATTCGTAAGATCAGTACCATTGTTTCCCAATCGCCTTAAAATTTCACCGGGGCCGTTTTACTTCTTCTATATAATATAGGTTAATTATAGAAGGAAACCACAACCCTACTAACATCAACATTGGCACAATAGTCCATCAAAATTCTAATCGTTGACGGTTCAAGAAATGGCGATAAGAAAATTTAGTAAGAAGGATTACGCACCCTATATACATAACAAAGACCAACACAGCCACTGCTACTATCATCACAAAACCATGGTACCGGAACAGGTCTTTCCCTAGTTCCCCATGGACAATATCACCAAAATATCGACTCCCGTAAAAAGACATATTTATATTTTTCTACACTTATTAGCCCACTCACGTGCGCTACTTTCGCGATTTACTAATTTTAATAACTTGAAATAAGCTAAAAACTTAAACCATTTCAGGTCTACAGGACGACTCCTACAGAATTTAGGGTATTCAAGCAGCTTGTCCCACACCCACAAAGAAAGAGGGTTTAATAACAACCTAGAGAAATAAATGACTGAAAGACACTGCCCCAAAATGATATAAGGCTCCCGCACTGGGCGAGCACCAATCCATGTTAACCTAATAAACCTACCAACCAACACTCAAAACACTACTTGATTAAACGGGTAAAAACATAAACTTCGATACTTACCTCTGTGAAGACTAGGAATTAGGTATAATACTACAATCGACAAAAACATAACATATACCCCCCCCGCTTTATGAGGAATTGAACGAAGNATTGCATAAGCAAACATAAAATACCACTCAGGCTGAACATGGATTGGCGTTTTTATAGGATTAGCAAGCCAATAGTTTAAATGATTCCCTAACAGCTCAGGATCCACACACACTAAATATATAAAAAAGAACCTAAAGCAAACATAACCAAAAAGATCTTTGATAGTATAGAAGGGGTGGAAGGGCACACACATAGTACCTCTTTCAATACCCAAAGGGTTATTACTCCCTTTCTCATGTAAAAAAAACAGGTGTAAAAAAACAACCGCCACTATCACAAACGGTAAGAGAAAGTGTAAAGTATAAAACCGCTTTAGAGTTGCATTACACACGGTCCAACCCCCTCATACATAGCGGAGCATACTCTCTCCTACTACGGGGATCACTCTAAGTATATTAGTAATAACAGTAGCCCCCCAATATGATATTTGCCCCCAAGGCAAAGTGTAACCGAGGAAAGCCTCCGCCATAGTTAACAAAAACAAATGCACCCCAAAATACCACACTGTCTTATCTAAATAAGACCCATAATACAGCCCACGAGCAATGTGCGCATAAATACAGATAAAAAACATAGAGGACCCATTTGCATGAATATTACGCAACATTCATCCTTTTTCCACATTACGCATAATATGTACTACAGAATCGAATGCCATGTCTTCATGAGCAGTATAATGAGTTGACAATAAAAGACCCCTTAGAAGTTGGATAATCAGGCACAAGCCTAGTATAGAGCCAAACCTTCACCAAGCGTTTAAGTTTACAGGACAAGGCAAATCATAGAACCTGTCATTCATAATCTTCACCAGCTTATTAGTACTTCGTCACGGACCAACCCTCTTAGGCGTGTTAATATTATTCACAGTATTGTTACCAACCATCTCATAAGAAAGGCCTACACCTTGTTTATGAGTTTACAGCTCACCACCTCTTCCTCGGCCACCTCATGAATTTTTGTTATATATACAGGCACAAACCCCCCGCACACCGCATTTTTTTATGAGTACACATAAGCTTGGACCCCCCCTTTTTTACACCTCTGAAGGCACCCCAAGTGTTAAGTGTCCAACTTTGTTTTTGCTCCATTTTTACTTTATTTTTAATTAGACTTAAAGCGACCAACAACTTACGCTTCAAAAATTTTTTAAGATATACGCCTCGTTTTCGAACCGAAAACCACATGAGCAACCAGAGCTGGGGTAAATGAGGAAATAAACGTCTCAAATCCCTATTATCCTACAGCTTACAATTAGCTATAGAGCCTAAGTAACTTAGAATTTAAGGGTCAAATTCACCACTTTCTCTGCCAATAATTAGGTTGAATCTCATGTGGTCCTGAAGAATGTTTACTCCCCGCAAAGGCTTTGTAGCCTTTCAAGCATACACTAAAACCAGGTTAATTAAATGTAAAAAGACCCGTATTGACCAGTTTTTAAATAGACTATAACAGCCTAACAAAAACGAGTTAACTGTAGTTTTGCTTATCTTATGGATTACTTTAATAAATTATAACTATTAATACACCAATAAACTTTAACTATGGGCATTAATAACTACTGACCCCGTCTTTACTAACATCAGGAACACTGTCTTCTTCACTTACAACCACATTTCCCTGCTCGACTGGCTGACAGACATTAGCTAGGACTTCAGGCTCCACAACAGCTACTTGTTCTTCTAAAGGAACATAGCCACCCTCAGCATGGGGGCCCCCTTCCTCCTGATTATCAGGAACAACTTCAGCGACACCATTCACAACAGCATCTCCAGCAGCTGAAATAGTTTCAGGTAATGGGAGCACCCTAACAGTGTCACCCCCTCCGCCCTGACATAAGTCCCCTCCTCCAACGTCTATTCTAAACACTCAGTTTTTATATGAAAAAAAACCATCTCACACACCCCTTAACAGTAAGCCTTTTTTTGCAGCAAACCCCTGCCTAAGCCACTCTCATACAGCCTCTCTAGTGCCCAACACATTCAACAATCTATCACTAAGCAACACACTCATTTACATAAAAAGAACCCTTTTTATAAGTTAATCAGCCTATTATACAATATTATTTATGTCATTACAGATCCGTCACAAAGTATTGCTTTAGCTAAAAACTCGCTCGCTTAAAAGAGACCTTAAAGCTGTGCATAAGCTTTTGGGTTGACAAACCCAAAACTTCAATTAAAATAAAGCTTCGCAGGGTCTTGTTGTTCTTCTTTTACATACAGGCCTCTTCGCTTTACCCTTATGCAAAAGGTACTAAAATTTATTTGCTCCACTTTACTTCAAGTAAGCTTTTTATGAGGCAATCGTGTGCATTTCTTTAGAAAGATAAACTCTAAAAAACCTCAGTGAAATGAGCCTAAAACTAATTAACTCCTCTTAAATTGTTTATAAAGAAAAGCTTTAACTTTTTCTTTAGGAATCAAAGTCCTACGTACTATTATACTTCTTTATAACACCTCAGAGCAATAAACTACTTTTGAGCTTAGCTTCATCAAAGCAACTGGGCCATCCCCCACGTACAACTAAGCTAGGAAGAATTTGTAGCTCTCAGTTATATTAACATTAGCAACTAAACACAACTTGAGAGAGGATATCTGGCTTGAGAATAAAAATCTTATACCCTAAGCAAATTACTGGGATTTTCAATTAACAGCTCAACATTCTAGCTTAATTTATTCACCCAGCGTACACTAATTTCATTAAAATTTTTGCCCAGAAGGCAAATATAGTAATTATTGCTATGTAACCATCCCATTTAACAGCCTAACGCCACGTTTATTTACATAAAAAGTCCCTATACAATATTGTCTATAGCACTCAGATCTGTGACGGAACATTGCTTTGCTTAAAAACCTTTTATACGAAACTAACTCACTTAAAAGGAACCTCAGGGCCAAACATANACTTCATCACTTGTAGTCTTTGTAGGTCTATAACCCACCTAACCCCCTTTTAGGCGTGTTAATATTACGTACTATTGTTAACACTTGCTTCTTAAGACGCTCACAACCTTGTTTACAAGCTTACGCCTCTACGCTTCACAATTTTATTTAGCTTCATTTTGTTGCTGCTCACCACATTTTTGTCACCTCTATTTAACCTGTTTTCCTATTTCCTCCCCTCCAGATCAGCCCCCCCAGGCCATTAGTGTGTCATTTTGATTTTATTTTATTTTTGATTTACTTTTTTGCTTAGACTTTAAGTGACCCATGAATTACGCTTTGGGAACTTTCATATGACTTGATTTCTATTTATTTTTTGATTTTAAGATACAGATAGTCTAGTTTTCAAACCCCAAAAAATCACATGAGCAACCAAAATTAGGGCAAACGAAAAAAATTAACACCTTAGATCCATTTCTCCTGCAGTTTACAATTAACCACAGGAAGCAAATAGCTTTAGAATTTAGGTTTAAGTTTGTTTTTTTCTACCACTAATTAGGTTAAGTCTCACATGACTCTGAAAAATGCTTACTCACTGTAAAGGGTTCAAAACCTTATCTACAACAGGTTGTAAAGCATAATCTAAAACAAGTTTGGACAGGTATGGGCATTCGCAACTAGATTTTCAATAAAATACACAATGTCAAGTAAAATTAAGTTTTACTTTGACTTATAAGTTATCTTAACTAAGGGCTTTTTACATGCATCAGCAACAGGGTTTTCCGTGTAAAAGGACAGGAGAACAGGCCTTACGGTCACTGTACCGGCCGGGGACAGGAAATGCGGTACACTATAAAACCTCATTCTTAAGGGTTTCCACAGTGTTTGGTTTTTTTTTTNGTTTTTGCCTGTTACTAGCACAAATCCTTTACGCACCGCGTTTTTAGAACCCTTGTTTTATTCTTTAGGTGGGTGATTGCTGCTTTTTGGCTGCATTAATAGACTGTTTTATTCTTTACCTAATTTGCAACCCGTTTTAACCCTATTTTTTAATAAAATAGCGATACTAATTTTAACAAGAACCAACGACACGCCCTACCGCCACTAATTGGCCTTCAGCTTCATAAAAGGCAACCCTTTTTATAAACTAATCAGTTTATTGCGTAGCATTATTTAAGCAATGACAGAGCCAGGGCAAAGCGTTGCTTTAGCGAAAAAGTCCTTTCGTACAAAATTAGCTCATTTTTAAAAGAGGATAGAAACTGAACTAGCTCACGCCGTTCTGAACTCAGCTCATGTTAGATTTTAAAGGGCGAACAGACCCACCATTAGAAGCTTCTACGCCTCTAGGATATCTAAAGCCAACATCGAGGTCGCAATCTTCCCCTCCAATACCATCTTTCGGGAGAAATTGCGCTGTTATCCCTAGAGTAGCTAGCCACACATATAAAGTTAGGAAATACGAGTTAGATTTATATAATAGTGAAAGACTTATTTTCACTGATCTCCCATCAAAATCGTATAAGAGCCAAAAACTCCAATTAAGATAAAGCTTCATAGGGTCTTGTCGTCCTTCTTTTACATAAAGGCCTCTTCACCTTAAAGTTAGTTTAAATTAAATTTTCAGACACAGCACCTTCTTCGTTAACCCTTTCATACCATCCTTCAATTGAAAGGCAAATTATCGCGCTACCTTAGGACGCTCACGTTAACGCCGCCGTTTACAACAAACATTACTCTAATTGCACTGGGCAGGGACTACCTTTTACTTACATCAAAAGGAAATGTTTTTGTTAAACAGTCGAGAAGTTTAGTTTGCCGAATTCGTTTAAAAACTTTTATTTAGCCTTTAGTTTTTTAAGGTAAAACAAAATAGTAATACCAAATAAATAATATTTTTACTCGTTTTTATCATAGTCACTGGTCCTACAACCATAGGCTTATTTTTAAATAAATGAATAACCCAATTAATCTTTTTTCCCCATCTGGTTTTAGTTAAAATACACTAATATCTAATAGCCAGTTTAAAGCCTATAGAAACCCAATTTTTTTTTAACATCAATTTTAGTATTTTTCAGCTTAACCCAAAAAATTTTACCCCTTAAATAGTTAAGGAAAATGCTTACACATCTTTTTAAGCCAACCAGATATCTAAAAGCGCGAATAGTATCTAGCCGCTATTCTTTAGTTTAATTAAATCTCTGCCACGATTTCTTAACTCAAAAAAATAACTCTCTTTTATTCGGGAAAATTAAATTCTTAAACTTGTCTTGAAAAACCCTTATGCAAAAGGTACTAAAATTTATTTATACTATTTTAATTCAAGTGCACTTTTCACAAAACAATTATGCACGTCTCTTTAAAAAAGATAAATT
>NW_026963815.1:0-16400 GCF_036588685.1 Mytilus trossulus | reverse complement strand
ATGTGTTAAGTTACCCCACTATGAGTAAGTCCCAGGTAGTCTAGTGGTTAGGATTCCGCGCTCTCACCGCGGCGGCCGGGGTTCGATTCCCCGTCTGGGAAGATATTTTTGCGCCTTTTCTCCGGATCGATATTGATATTAATAACGGTATATGCTTCAAACAACTGTTATGTGTACGTGGTCAATGAAAGAAACGGTATATGTTTGTCCTATCGTGCATATATATACTATATGATTTCCTTTTACAACCGATACTTTATATATGTCTTTCTTCAGCTCAATATATAACGCGGCCGACTGATTGAGGTTCAGTACATGAAAATGAATTACAAATGTACTTGCTCAACAAATTTCAATCCCAATACATCTGTTAGAGACATAAACATGATAAAGATAGCCATTTCGTTTTTGATGCAAGACTATTTTAGTAATCAGAGTGGCATGTATATACATGGTATGAAAATACACTACTTAAATTTAATGTTCTATCTTTGTGAAGGGGATGTAGCTCAGTGGTAGAGCGTTCGCTTTGCATGTGAAAGGCCCCGGGTTCGATCCCCGGCATCTCCACTCCTAATTTTTTGTCAATGTAATTGAGTCCAATTAAACTATGTCTTTCGTGCACGGTCAAGTGAAAATGCACAGTAAAACATAAGAGAGCATCTCCGACCTCTCTTAGGACACCTACATGAACACTTGTCCTGCGGTAAAAGGCGGAATTGAAAAAGGAAATATTGATGAAAATCCAGGGACGGGGATGTAGCTCAGTGGTAGAGCGTTCGCTTCGCATGTGAAAGGCCCCGGGTTCGATCCCCGGCATCTCCATATTTTTTGGCCGCAGACAAAAGCGGCATCGAGAAATCAAAGTAATCTCGCCTACACAATGCTGCTTTGCCCTGAAAATCATAAAAGCGCAACGAAATATAAGTGCTGTTTGGACAGCGCACTCGGCACAGATGACTTAAAACTTCAAAATCACTCTTCTTAAAAGGCATGTCTCAAATGCACGCTCAAACATTTCAGGCAAAGCCGAATTAATACCACACTCCCTTTCCCCGACAGGGTTTACTTGTGTCACAATTTTATGTGGATTATAACTTATCGTGAGTCAGAACAAATCGAATGTTAAAGTAAATGATTCCAGCCTGAAACAATGCGTTTTATAGAGTAGCGTCGACAGTCGCCACTATTCGCGGTGATTTCGCTGCCTTTTGCAGTCTTAAGTTATTGGCATTCTATTGTCTATCTAACGCCAGTCGACATTCCCAGTGACGTTGTAACGTACAAAAAGGCATGATTGCTGTTATTGTTGCTCTTTATATGTGTTAAGTTACCCCACTATGAGTAAGTCCCAGGTAGTCTAGTGGTTAGGATTCCGCGCTCTCACCGCGGCGGCCGGGGTTCGATTCCCCGTCTGGGAAGATATTTTTGCGCCTTTTCTCCGGATCGATATTGATATTAATAACGGTATATGCTTCAAACAACTGTTATGTGTACGTGGTCAATGAAAGAAACGGTATATGTTTGTCCTATCGTGCATATATATACTATATGATTTCCTTTTACAACCGATACTTTATATATGTCTTTCTTCAGCTCAATATATAACGCGGCCGACTGATTGAGGTTCAGTACATGAAAATGAATTACAAATGTACTTGCTCAACAAATTTCAATCCCAATACATCTGTTAGAGACATAAACATGATAAAGATAGCCATTTCGTTTTTGATGCAAGACTATTTTAGTAATCAGAGTGGCATGTATATACATGGTATGAAAATACACTACTTAAATTTAATGTTCTATCTTTGTGAAGGGGATGTAGCTCAGTGGTAGAGCGTTCGCTTTGCATGTGAAAGGCCCCGGGTTCGATCCCCGGCATCTCCACTCCTAATTTTTTGTCAATGTAATTGAGTCCAATTAAACTATGTCTTTCGTGCACGGTCAAGTGAAAATGCACAGTAAAACATAAGAGAGCATCTCCGACCTCTCTTAGGACACCTACATGAACACTTGTCCTGCGGTAAAAGGCGGAATTGAAAAAGGAAATATTGATGAAAATCCAGGGACGGGGATGTAGCTCAGTGGTAGAGCGTTCGCTTCGCATGTGAAAGGCCCCGGGTTCGATCCCCGGCATCTCCATATTTTTTGGCCGCAGACAAAAGCGGCATCGAGAAATCAAAGTAATCTCGCCTACACAATGCTGCTTTGCCCTGAAAATCATAAAAGCGCAACGAAATATAAGTGCTGTTTGGACAGCGCACTCGGCACAGATGACTTAAAACTTCAAAATCACTCTTCTTAAAAGGCATGTCTCAAATGCACGCTCAAACATTTCAGGCAAAGCCGAATTAATACCACACTCCCTTTCCCCGACAGGGTTTACTTGTGTCACAATTTTATGTGGATTATAACTTATCGTGAGTCAGAACAAATCGAATGTTAAAGTAAATGATTCCAGCCTGAAACAATGCGTTTTATAGAGTAGCGTCGACAGTCGCCACTATTCGCGGTGATTTCGCTGCCTTTTGCAGTCTTAAGTTATTGGCATTCTATTGTCTATCTAACGCCAGTCGACATTCCCAGTGACGTTGTAACGTACAAAAAGGCATGATTGCTGTTATTGTTGCTCTTTATATGTGTTAAGTTACCCCACTATGAGTAAGTCCCAGGTAGTCTAGTGGTTAGGATTCCGCGCTCTCACCGCGGCGGCCGGGGTTCGATTCCCCGTCTGGGAAGATATTTTTGCGCCTTTTCTCCGGATCGATATTGATATTAATAACGGTATATGCTTCAAACAACTGTTATGTGTACGTGGTCAATGAAAGAAACGGTATATGTTTGTCCTATCGTGCATATATATACTATATGATTTCCTTTTACAACCGATACTTTATATATGTCTTTCTTCAGCTCAATATATAACGCGGCCGACTGATTGAGGTTCAGTACATGAAAATGAATTACAAATGTACTTGCTCAACAAATTTCAATCCCAATACATCTGTTAGAGACATAAACATGATAAAGATAGCCATTTCGTTTTTGATGCAAGACTATTTTAGTAATCAGAGTGGCATGTATATACATGGTATGAAAATACACTACTTAAATTTAATGTTCTATCTTTGTGAAGGGGATGTAGCTCAGTGGTAGAGCGTTCGCTTTGCATGTGAAAGGCCCCGGGTTCGATCCCCGGCATCTCCACTCCTAATTTTTTGTCAATGTAATTGAGTCCAATTAAACTATGTCTTTCGTGCACGGTCAAGTGAAAATGCACAGTAAAACATAAGAGAGCATCTCCGACCTCTCTTAGGACACCTACATGAACACTTGTCCTGCGGTAAAAGGCGGAATTGAAAAAGGAAATATTGATGAAAATCCAGGGACGGGGATGTAGCTCAGTGGTAGAGCGTTCGCTTCGCATGTGAAAGGCCCCGGGTTCGATCCCCGGCATCTCCATATTTTTTGGCCGCAGACAAAAGCGGCATCGAGAAATCAAAGTAATCTCGCCTACACAATGCTGCTTTGCCCTGAAAATCATAAAAGCGCAACGAAATATAAGTGCTGTTTGGACAGCGCACTCGGCACAGATGACTTAAAACTTCAAAATCACTCTTCTTAAAAGGCATGTCTCAAATGCACGCTCAAACATTTCAGGCAAAGCCGAATTAATACCACACTCCCTTTCCCCGACAGGGTTTACTTGTGTCACAATTTTATGTGGATTATAACTTATCGTGAGTCAGAACAAATCGAATGTTAAAGTAAATGATTCCAGCCTGAAACAATGCGTTTTATAGAGTAGCGTCGACAGTCGCCACTATTCGCGGTGATTTCGCTGCCTTTTGCAGTCTTAAGTTATTGGCATTCTATTGTCTATCTAACGCCAGTCGACATTCCCAGTGACGTTGTAACGTACAAAAAGGCATGATTGCTGTTATTGTTGCTCTTTATATGTGTTAAGTTACCCCACTATGAGTAAGTCCCAGGCAGTCTAGTGGTTAGGATTCCGCGCTCTCACCGCGGCGGCCGGGGTTCGATTCCCCGTCTGGGAAGATATTTTTGCGCCTTTTCTCCGGATCGATATTGATATTAATAACGGTATATGCTTCAAACAACTGTTATGTGTACGTGGTCAATGAAAGAAACGGTATATGTTTGTCCTATCGTGCATATATATACTATATGATTTCCTTTTACAACCGATACTTTATATATGTCTTTCTTCAGCTCAATATATAACGCGGCCGACTGATTGAGGTTCAGTACATGAAAATGAATTACAAATGTACTTGCTCAACAAATTTCAATCCCAATACATCTGTTAGAGACATAAACATGATAAAGATAGCCATTTCGTTTTTGATGCAAGACTATTTTAGTAATCAGAGTGGCATGTATATACATGGTATGAAAATACACTACTTAAATTTAATGTTCTATCTTTGTGAAGGGGATGTAGCTCAGTGGTAGAGCGTTCGCTTTGCATGTGAAAGGCCCCGGGTTCGATCCCCGGCATCTCCACTCCTAATTTTTTGTCAATGTAATTGAGTCCAATTAAACTATGTCTTTCGTGCACGGTCAAGTGAAAATGCACAGTAAAACATAAGAGAGCATCTCCGACCTCTCTTAGGACACCTACATGAACACTTGTCCTGCGGTAAAAGGCGGAATTGAAAAAGGAAATATTGATGAAAATCCAGGGACGGGGATGTAGCTCAGTGGTAGAGCGTTCGCTTCGCATGTGAAAGGCCCCGGGTTCGATCCCCGGCATCTCCATATTTTTTGGCCGCAGACAAAAGCGGCATCGAGAAATCAAAGTAATCTCGCCTACACAATGCTGCTTTGCCCTGAAAATCATAAAAGCGCAACGAAATATAAGTGCTGTTTGGACAGCGCACTCGGCACAGATGACTTAAAACTTCAAAATCACTCTTCTTAAAAGGCATGTCTCAAATGCACGCTCAAACATTTCAGGCAAAGCCGAATTAATACCACACTCCCTTTCCCCGACAGGGTTTACTTGTGTCACAATTTTATGTGGATTATAACTTATCGTGAGTCAGAACAAATCGAATGTTAAAGTAAATGATTCCAGCCTGAAACAATGCGTTTTATAGAGTAGCGTCGACAGTCGCCACTATTCGCGGTGATTTCGCTGCCTTTTGCAGTCTTAAGTTATTGGCATTCTATTGTCTATCTAACGCCAGTCGACATTCCCAGTGACGTTGTAACGTACAAAAAGGCATGATTGCTGTTATTGTTGCTCTTTATATGTGTTAAGTTACCCCACTATGAGTAAGTCCCAGGTAGTCTAGTGGTTAGGATTCCGCGCTCTCACCGCGGCGGCCGGGGTTCGATTCCCCGTCTGGGAAGATATTTTTGCGCCTTTTCTCCGGATCGATATTGATATTAATAACGGTATATGCTTCAAACAACTGTTATGTGTACGTGGTCAATGAAAGAAACGGTATATGTTTGTCCTATCGTGCATATATATACTATATGATTTCCTTTTACAACCGATACTTTATATATGTCTTTCTTCAGCTCAATATATAACGCGGCCGACTGATTGAGGTTCAGTACATGAAAATGAATTACAAATGTACTTGCTCAACAAATTTCAATCCCAATACATCTGTTAGAGACATAAACATGATAAAGATAGCCATTTCGTTTTTGATGCAAGACTATTTTAGTAATCAGAGTGGCATGTATATACATGGTATGAAAATACACTACTTAAATTTAATGTTCTATCTTTGTGAAGGGGATGTAGCTCAGTGGTAGAGCGTTCGCTTTGCATGTGAAAGGCCCCGGGTTCGATCCCCGGCATCTCCACTCCTAATTTTTTGTCAATGTAATTGAGTCCAATTAAACTATGTCTTTCGTGCACGGTCAAGTGAAAATGCACAGTAAAACATAAGAGAGCATCTCCGACCTCTCTTAGGACACCTACATGAACACTTGTCCTGCGGTAAAAGGCGGAATTGAAAAAGGAAATATTGATGAAAATCCAGGGACGGGGATGTAGCTCAGTGGTAGAGCGTTCGCTTCGCATGTGAAAGGCCCCGGGTTCGATCCCCGGCATCTCCATATTTTTTGGCCGCAGACAAAAGCGGCATCGAGAAATCAAAGTAATCTCGCCTACACAATGCTGCTTTGCCCTGAAAATCATAAAAGCGCAACGAAATATAAGTGCTGTTTGGACAGCGCACTCGGCACAGATGACTTAAAACTTCAAAATCACTCTTCTTAAAAGGCATGTCTCAAATGCACGCTCAAACATTTCAGGCAAAGCCGAATTAATACCACACTCCCTTTCCCCGACAGGGTTTACTTGTGTCACAATTTTATGTGGATTATAACTTATCGTGAGTCAGAACAAATCGAATGTTAAAGTAAATGATTCCAGCCTGAAACAATGCGTTTTATAGAGTAGCGTCGACAGTCGCCACTATTCGCGGTGATTTCGCTGCCTTTTGCAGTCTTAAGTTATTGGCATTCTATTGTCTATCTAACGCCAGTCGACATTCCCAGTGACGTTGTAACGTACAAAAAGGCATGATTGCTGTTATTGTTGCTCTTTATATGTGTTAAGTTACCCCACTATGAGTAAGTCCCAGGTAGTCTAGTGGTTAGGATTCCGCGCTCTCACCGCGGCGGCCGGGGTTCGATTCCCCGTCTGGGAAGATATTTTTGCGCCTTTTCTCCGGATCGATATTGATATTAATAACGGTATATGCTTCAAACAACTGTTATGTGTACGTGGTCAATGAAAGAAACGGTATATGTTTGTCCTATCGTGCATATATATACTATATGATTTCCTTTTACAACCGATACTTTATATATGTCTTTCTTCAGCTCAATATATAACGCGGCCGACTGATTGAGGTTCAGTACATGAAAATGAATTACAAATGTACTTGCTCAACAAATTTCAATCCCAATACATCTGTTAGAGACATAAACATGATAAAGATAGCCATTTCGTTTTTGATGCAAGACTATTTTAGTAATCAGAGTGGCATGTATATACATGGTATGAAAATACACTACTTAAATTTAATGTTCTATCTTTGTGAAGGGGATGTAGCTCAGTGGTAGAGCGTTCGCTTTGCATGTGAAAGGCCCCGGGTTCGATCCCCGGCATCTCCACTCCTAATTTTTTGTCAATGTAATTGAGTCCAATTAAACTATGTCTTTCGTGCACGGTCAAGTGAAAATGCACAGTAAAACATAAGAGAGCATCTCCGACCTCTCTTAGGACACCTACATGAACACTTGTCCTGCGGTAAAAGGCGGAATTGAAAAAGGAAATATTGATGAAAATCCAGGGACGGGGATGTAGCTCAGTGGTAGAGCGTTCGCTTCGCATGTGAAAGGCCCCGGGTTCGATCCCCGGCATCTCCATATTTTTTGGCCGCAGACAAAAGCGGCATCGAGAAATCAAAGTAATCTCGCCTACACAATGCTGCTTTGCCCTGAAAATCATAAAAGCGCAACGAAATATAAGTGCTGTTTGGACAGCGCACTCGGCACAGATGACTTAAAACTTCAAAATCACTCTTCTTAAAAGGCATGTCTCAAATGCACGCTCAAACATTTCAGGCAAAGCCGAATTAATACCACACTCCCTTTCCCCGACAGGGTTTACTTGTGTCACAATTTTATGTGGATTATAACTTATCGTGAGTCAGAACAAATCGAATGTTAAAGTAAATGATTCCAGCCTGAAACAATGCGTTTTATAGAGTAGCGTCGACAGTCGCCACTATTCGCGGTGATTTCGCTGCCTTTTGCAGTCTTAAGTTATTGGCATTCTATTGTCTATCTAACGCCAGTCGACATTCCCAGTGACGTTGTAACGTACAAAAAGGCATGATTGCTGTTATTGTTGCTCTTTATATGTGTTAAGTTACCCCACTATGAGTAAGTCCCAGGTAGTCTAGTGGTTAGGATTCCGCGCTCTCACCGCGGCGGCCGGGGTTCGATTCCCCGTCTGGGAAGATATTTTTGCGCCTTTTCTCCGGATCGATATTGATATTAATAACGGTATATGCTTCAAACAACTGTTATGTGTACGTGGTCAATGAAAGAAACGGTATATGTTTGTCCTATCGTGCATATATATACTATATGATTTCCTTTTACAACCGATACTTTATATATGTCTTTCTTCAGCTCAATATATAACGCGGCCGACTGATTGAGGTTCAGTACATGAAAATGAATTACAAATGTACTTGCTCAACAAATTTCAATCCCAATACATCTGTTAGAGACATAAACATGATAAAGATAGCCATTTCGTTTTTGATGCAAGACTATTTTAGTAATCAGAGTGGCATGTATATACATGGTATGAAAATACACTACTTAAATTTAATGTTCTATCTTTGTGAAGGGGATGTAGCTCAGTGGTAGAGCGTTCGCTTTGCATGTGAAAGGCCCCGGGTTCGATCCCCGGCATCTCCACTCCTAATTTTTTGTCAATGTAATTGAGTCCAATTAAACTATGTCTTTCGTGCACGGTCAAGTGAAAATGCACAGTAAAACATAAGAGAGCATCTCCGACCTCTCTTAGGACACCTACATGAACACTTGTCCTGCGGTAAAAGGCGGAATTGAAAAAGGAAATATTGATGAAAATCCAGGGACGGGGATGTAGCTCAGTGGTAGAGCGTTCGCTTCGCATGTGAAAGGCCCCGGGTTCGATCCCCGGCATCTCCATATTTTTTGGCCGCAGACAAAAGCGGCATCGAGAAATCAAAGTAATCTCGCCTACACAATGCTGCTTTGCCCTGAAAATCATAAAAGCGCAACGAAATATAAGTGCTGTTTGGACAGCGCACTCGGCACAGATGACTTAAAACTTCAAAATCACTCTTCTTAAAAGGCATGTCTCAAATGCACGCTCAAACATTTCAGGCAAAGCCGAATTAATACCACACTCCCTTTCCCCGACAGGGTTTACTTGTGTCACAATTTTATGTGGATTATAACTTATCGTGAGTCAGAACAAATCGAATGTTAAAGTAAATGATTCCAGCCTGAAACAATGCGTTTTATAGAGTAGCGTCGACAGTCGCCACTATTCGCGGTGATTTCGCTGCCTTTTGCAGTCTTAAGTTATTGGCATTCTATTGTCTATCTAACGCCAGTCGACATTCCCAGTGACGTTGTAACGTACAAAAAGGCATGATTGCTGTTATTGTTGCTCTTTATATGTGTTAAGTTACCCCACTATGAGTAAGTCCCAGGTAGTCTAGTGGTTAGGATTCCGCGCTCTCACCGCGGCGGCCGGGGTTCGATTCCCCGTCTGGGAAGATATTTTTGCGCCTTTTCTCCGGATCGATATTGATATTAATAACGGTATATGCTTCAAACAACTGTTATGTGTACGTGGTCAATGAAAGAAACGGTATATGTTTGTCCTATCGTGCATATATATACTATATGATTTCCTTTTACAACCGATACTTTATATATGTCTTTCTTCAGCTCAATATATAACGCGGCCGACTGATTGAGGTTCAGTACATGAAAATGAATTACAAATGTACTTGCTCAACAAATTTCAATCCCAATACATCTGTTAGAGACATAAACATGATAAAGATAGCCATTTCGTTTTTGATGCAAGACTATTTTAGTAATCAGAGTGGCATGTATATACATGGTATGAAAATACACTACTTAAATTTAATGTTCTATCTTTGTGAAGGGGATGTAGCTCAGTGGTAGAGCGTTCGCTTTGCATGTGAAAGGCCCCGGGTTCGATCCCCGGCATCTCCACTCCTAATTTTTTGTCAATGTAATTGAGTCCAATTAAACTATGTCTTTCGTGCACGGTCAAGTGAAAATGCACAGTAAAACATAAGAGAGCATCTCCGACCTCTCTTAGGACACCTACATGAACACTTGTCCTGCGGTAAAAGGCGGAATTGAAAAAGGAAATATTGATGAAAATCCAGGGACGGGGATGTAGCTCAGTGGTAGAGCGTTCGCTTCGCATGTGAAAGGCCCCGGGTTCGATCCCCGGCATCTCCATATTTTTTGGCCGCAGACAAAAGCGGCATCGAGAAATCAAAGTAATCTCGCCTACACAATGCTGCTTTGCCCTGAAAATCATAAAAGCGCAACGAAATATAAGTGCTGTTTGGACAGCGCACTCGGCACAGATGACTTAAAACTTCAAAATCACTCTTCTTAAAAGGCATGTCTCAAATGCACGCTCAAACATTTCAGGCAAAGCCGAATTAATACCACACTCCCTTTCCCCGACAGGGTTTACTTGTGTCACAATTTTATGTGGATTATAACTTATCGTGAGTCAGAACAAATCGAATGTTAAAGTAAATGATTCCAGCCTGAAACAATGCGTTTTATAGAGTAGCGTCGACAGTCGCCACTATTCGCGGTGATTTCGCTGCCTTTTGCAGTCTTAAGTTATTGGCATTCTATTGTCTATCTAACGCCAGTCGACATTCCCAGTGACGTTGTAACGTACAAAAAGGCATGATTGCTGTTATTGTTGCTCTTTATATGTGTTAAGTTACCCCACTATGAGTAAGTCCCAGGTAGTCTAGTGGTTAGGATTCCGCGCTCTCACCGCGGCGGCCGGGGTTCGATTCCCCGTCTGGGAAGATATTTTTGCGCCTTTTCTCCGGATCGATATTGATATTAATAACGGTATATGCTTCAAACAACTGTTATGTGTACGTGGTCAATGAAAGAAACGGTATATGTTTGTCCTATCGTGCATATATATACTATATGATTTCCTTTTACAACCGATACTTTATATATGTCTTTCTTCAGCTCAATATATAACGCGGCCGACTGATTGAGGTTCAGTACATGAAAATGAATTACAAATGTACTTGCTCAACAAATTTCAATCCCAATACATCTGTTAGAGACATAAACATGATAAAGATAGCCATTTCGTTTTTGATGCAAGACTATTTTAGTAATCAGAGTGGCATGTATATACATGGTATGAAAATACACTACTTAAATTTAATGTTCTATCTTTGTGAAGGGGATGTAGCTCAGTGGTAGAGCGTTCGCTTTGCATGTGAAAGGCCCCGGGTTCGATCCCCGGCATCTCCACTCCTAATTTTTTGTCAATGTAATTGAGTCCAATTAAACTATGTCTTTCGTGCACGGTCAAGTGAAAATGCACAGTAAAACATAAGAGAGCATCTCCGACCTCTCTTAGGACACCTACATGAACACTTGTCCTGCGGTAAAAGGCGGAATTGAAAAAGGAAATATTGATGAAAATCCAGGGACGGGGATGTAGCTCAGTGGTAGAGCGTTCGCTTCGCATGTGAAAGGCCCCGGGTTCGATCCCCGGCATCTCCATATTTTTTGGCCGCAGACAAAAGCGGCATCGAGAAATCAAAGTAATCTCGCCTACACAATGCTGCTTTGCCCTGAAAATCATAAAAGCGCAACGAAATATAAGTGCTGTTTGGACAGCGCACTCGGCACAGATGACTTAAAACTTCAAAATCACTCTTCTTAAAAGGCATGTCTCAAATGCACGCTCAAACATTTCAGGCAAAGCCGAATTAATACCACACTCCCTTTCCCCGACAGGGTTTACTTGTGTCACAATTTTATGTGGATTATAACTTATCGTGAGTCAGAACAAATCGAATGTTAAAGTAAATGATTCCAGCCTGAAACAATGCGTTTTATAGAGTAGCGTCGACAGTCGCCACTATTCGCGGTGATTTCGCTGCCTTTTGCAGTCTTAAGTTATTGGCATTCTATTGTCTATCTAACGCCAGTCGACATTCCCAGTGACGTTGTAACGTACAAAAAGGCATGATTGCTGTTATTGTTGCTCTTTATATGTGTTAAGTTACCCCACTATGAGTAAGTCCCAGGCAGTCTAGTGGTTAGGATTCCGCGCTCTCACCGCGGCGGCCGGGGTTCGATTCCCCGTCTGGGAAGATATTTTTGCGCCTTTTCTCCGGATCGATATTGATATTAATAACGGTATATGCTTCAAACAACTGTTATGTGTACGTGGTCAATGAAAGAAACGGTATATGTTTGTCCTATCGTGCATATATATACTATATGATTTCCTTTTACAACCGATACTTTATATATGTCTTTCTTCAGCTCAATATATAACGCGGCCGACTGATTGAGGTTCAGTACATGAAAATGAATTACAAATGTACTTGCTCAACAAATTTCAATCCCAATACATCTGTTAGAGACATAAACATGATAAAGATAGCCATTTCGTTTTTGATGCAAGACTATTTTAGTAATCAGAGTGGCATGTATATACATGGTATGAAAATACACTACTTAAATTTAATGTTCTATCTTTGTGAAGGGGATGTAGCTCAGTGGTAGAGCGTTCGCTTTGCATGTGAAAGGCCCCGGGTTCGATCCCCGGCATCTCCACTCCTAATTTTTTGTCAATGTAATTGAGTCCAATTAAACTATGTCTTTCGTGCACGGTCAAGTGAAAATGCACAGTAAAACATAAGAGAGCATCTCCGACCTCTCTTAGGACACCTACATGAACACTTGTCCTGCGGTAAAAGGCGGAATTGAAAAAGGAAATATTGATGAAAATCCAGGGACGGGGATGTAGCTCAGTGGTAGAGCGTTCGCTTCGCATGTGAAAGGCCCCGGGTTCGATCCCCGGCATCTCCATATTTTTTGGCCGCAGACAAAAGCGGCATCGAGAAATCAAAGTAATCTCGCCTACACAATGCTGCTTTGCCCTGAAAATCATAAAAGCGCAACGAAATATAAGTGCTGTTTGGACAGCGCACTCGGCACAGATGACTTAAAACTTCAAAATCACTCTTCTTAAAAGGCATGTCTCAAATGCACGCTCAAACATTTCAGGCAAAGCCGAATTAATACCACACTCCCTTTCCCCGACAGGGTTTACTTGTGTCACAATTTTATGTGGATTATAACTTATCGTGAGTCAGAACAAATCGAATGTTAAAGTAAATGATTCCAGCCTGAAACAATGCGTTTTATAGAGTAGCGTCGACAGTCGCCACTATTCGCGGTGATTTCGCTGCCTTTTGCAGTCTTAAGTTATTGGCATTCTATTGTCTATCTAACGCCAGTCGACATTCCCAGTGACGTTGTAACGTACAAAAAGGCATGATTGCTGTTATTGTTGCTCTTTATATGTGTTAAGTTACCCCACTATGAGTAAGTCCCAGGTAGTCTAGTGGTTAGGATTCCGCGCTCTCACCGCGGCGGCCGGGGTTCGATTCCCCGTCTGGGAAGATATTTTTGCGCCTTTTCTCCGGATCGATATTGATATTAATAACGGTATATGCTTCAAACAACTGTTATGTGTACGTGGTCAATGAAAGAAACGGTATATGTTTGTCCTATCGTGCATATATATACTATATGATTTCCTTTTACAACCGATACTTTATATATGTCTTTCTTCAGCTCAATATATAACGCGGCCGACTGATTGAGGTTCAGTACATGAAAATGAATTACAAATGTACTTGCTCAACAAATTTCAATCCCAATACATCTGTTAGAGACATAAACATGATAAAGATAGCCATTTCGTTTTTGATGCAAGACTATTTTAGTAATCAGAGTGGCATGTATATACATGGTATGAAAATACACTACTTAAATTTAATGTTCTATCTTTGTGAAGGGGATGTAGCTCAGTGGTAGAGCGTTCGCTTTGCATGTGAAAGGCCCCGGGTTCGATCCCCGGCATCTCCACTCCTAATTTTTTGTCAATGTAATTGAGTCCAATTAAACTATGTCTTTCGTGCACGGTCAAGTGAAAATGCACAGTAAAACATAAGAGAGCATCTCCGACCTCTCTTAGGACACCTACATGAACACTTGTCCTGCGGTAAAAGGCGGAATTGAAAAAGGAAATATTGATGAAAATCCAGGGACGGGGATGTAGCTGAGTGGTAGAGCGTTCGCTTCGCATGTGAAAGGCCCCGGGTTCGATCCCCGGCATCTCCATATTTTTTGGCCGCAGACAAAAGCGGCATCGAGAAATCAAAGTAATCTCGCCTACACAATGCTGCTTTGCCCTGAAAATCATAAAAGCGCAACGAAATATAAGTGCTGTTTGGACAGCGCACTCGGCACAGATGACTTAAAACTTCAAAATCACTCTTCTTAAAAGGCATGTCTCAAATGCACGCTCAAACATTTCAGGCAAAGCCGAATTAATACCACACTCCCTTTCCCCGACAGGGTTTACTTGTGTCACAATTTTATGTGGATTATAACTTATCGTGAGTCAGAACAAATCGAATGTTAAAGTAAATGATTCCAGCCTGAAACAATGCGTTTTATAGAGTAGCGTCGACAGTCGCCACTATTCGCGGTGATTTCGCTGCCTTTTGCAGTCTTAAGTTATTGGCATTCTATTGTCTATCTAACGCCAGTCGACATTCCCAGTGACGTTGTAACGTACAAAAAGGCATGATTGCTGTTATTGTTGCTCTTTATATGTGTTAAGTTACCCCACTATGAGTAAGTCCCAGGTAGTCTAGTGGTTAGGATTCCGCGCTCTCACCGCGGCGGCCGGGGTTCGATTCCCCGTCTGGGAAGATATTTTTGCGCCTTTTCTCCGGATCGATATTGATATTAATAACGGTATATGCTTCAAACAACTGTTATGTGTACGTGGTCAATGAAAGAAACGGTATATGTTTGTCCTATCGTGCATATATATACTATATGATTTCCTTTTACAACCGATACTTTATATATGTCTTTCTTCAGCTCAATATATAACGCGGCCGACTGATTGAGGTTCAGTACATGAAAATGAATTACAAATGTACTTGCTCAACAAATTTCAATCCCAATACATCTGTTAGAGACATAAACATGATAAAGATAGCCATTTCGTTTTTGATGCAAGACTATTTTAGTAATCAGAGTGGCATGTATATACATGGTATGAAAATACACTACTTAAATTTAATGTTCTATCTTTGTGAAGGGGATGTAGCTCAGTGGTAGAGCGTTCGCTTTGCATGTGAAAGGCCCCGGGTTCGATCCCCGGCATCTCCACTCCTAATTTTTTGTCAATGTAATTGAGTCCAATTAAACTATGTCTTTCGTGCACGGTCAAGTGAAAATGCACAGTAAAACATAAGAGAGCATCTCCGACCTCTCTTAGGACACCTACATGAACACTTGTCCTGCGGTAAAAGGCGGAATTGAAAAAGGAAATATTGATGAAAATCCAGGGACGGGGATGTAGCTCAGTGGTAGAGCGTTCGCTTCGCATGTGAAAGGCCCCGGGTTCGATCCCCGGCATCTCCATATTTTTTGGCCGCAGACAAAAGCGGCATCGAGAAATCAAAGTAATCTCGCCTACACAATGCTGCTTTGCCCTGAAAATCATAAAAGCGCAACGAAATATAAGTGCTGTTTGGACAGCGCACTCGGCACAGATGACTTAAAACTTCAAAATCACTCTTCTTAAAAGGCATGTCTCAAATGCACGCTCAAACATTTCAGGCAAAGCCGAATTAATACCACACTCCCTTTCCCCGACAGGGTTTACTTGTGTCACAATTTTATGTGGATTATAACTTATCGTGAGTCAGAACAAATCGAATGTTAAAGTAAATGATTCCAGCCTGAAACAATGCGTTTTATAGAGTAGCGTCGACAGTCGCCACTATTCGCGGTGATTTCGCTGCCTTTTGCAGTCTTAAGTTATTGGCATTCTATTGTCTATCTAACGCCAGTCGACATTCCCAGTGACGTTGTAACGTACAAAAAGGCATGATTGCTGTTATTGTTGCTCTTTATATGTGTTAAGTTACCCCACTATGAGTAAGTCCCAGGTAGTCTAGTGGTTAGGATTCCGCGCTCTCACCGCGGCGGCCGGGGTTCGATTCCCCGTCTGGGAAGATATTTTTGCGCCTTTTCCCCGGATCGATATTGATATTAATAACGGTATATGCTTCAAACAACTGTTATGTGTACGTGGTCAATGAAAGAAACGGTATATGTTTGTCCTATCGTGCATATATATACTATATGATTTCCTTTTACAACCGATACTTTATATATGTCTTTCTTCAGCTCAATATATAACGCGGCCGACTGATTGAGGTTCAGTACATGAAAATGAATTACAAATGTACTTGCTCAACAAATTTCAATCCCAATACATCTGTTAGAGACATAAACATGATAAAGATAGCCATTTCGTTTTTGATGCAAGACTATTTTAGTAATCAGAGTGGCATGTATATACATGGTATGAAAATACACTACTTAAATTTAATGTTCTATCTTTGTGAAGGGGATGTAGCTCAGTGGTAGAGCGTTCGCTTTGCATGTGAAAGGCCCCGGGTTCGATCCCC
>NW_026963814.1:0-8703 GCF_036588685.1 Mytilus trossulus | reverse complement strand
TGATGCATCCAAATAATGACTGAGTAATATATTCTCAAAAATTTCGCAATTCTTGAACATAAACCACACCCTTTCGTTGTAAGAAAAATAGTTCTATATATAAAGGTGACGTGTTAAAGTTATTCAACGAACATACTTTACCTTTAGAAAGTTTAAACTTTAAGTATAAAGTTAAAACTGAAAGGTCTCCATACTATATTTATGTGGACACAAAGACCTATAAACGCAGGCCCTATATGTTTGATGCTTAACCCTTCTTTCCTTTCTTTTCAGTCTACTTACTCTTCTTTATCATATGCTTGTGTTTATCAAGCATATAACTTATATAAGCAATATGTTTCTCAACAAATGAATGAATTGTACAAGGCATTGATGCATTACTTGTGTATTTGATGTTGCTGCTGCATGTCCAGCGACAAATATAATAGTCATGTTTCAAAAAGATAGTAACATGTATGTGTTGCAAAACATTGCTTTAGTTAAATTGAAATTCCAGTTAACAGATTCTACAAGGTATTCAAGAAGAACTTTTAATCATCATTGAATCTGCTTCATGTCCAGCGACAAATATATCAATCAAAATACAAGAAGATAGTAACATGTATGTGTTGCAAAACATTGCTTTCAGTCAATTTAAAATCCTTCCAACATGTTCGAGTTTGCCAAACCAAAATACGATGTACGACACGTCTAAAAGAAACCCTGATTTATTGTATTGCTTTTTTTTGGGGTGTTTAATGCCACTTTCATTACTACCGGCTTTTCATTGCGGACATTTTTTATCAGTAGAAACGAAAACAAAAACGAAACGAGTGGAATATATCATTCATATATATCTGTAGTCGCTGGGTTGCTGTCTCATTGAGGGAAACTCGCATCTTCTTTTCTCCATTCAGCGTGCTCATGTCGTTTTTTTTATTTGCGTCACTAGGTTGCTGTCTTATTGACGTTTACCCCACATTCTGTTTGTTGCACACTACATATTTTCAAACATGCAGTTAAGGTGTTATTTCATGTATAATAAAGTGAGAAAATGCAGAAGAGAAGATAAAAGGACTTAATAGAAAAAGAAGAAATGATATTTTGTTTTCTTTAAAAAACGACCTGTTTGGTCACTCGTATATTAGTTGTCTATAAATATAGTCCATGTCAGTTTTATGAATGTAAACTATAAGAACTGTGTCTTTTAGGGGAAAACGTATGGCTCAAAATTGTTAGTTATGTTATTTGTTTGATAGTGATGTATATCATCATTTCTTTAAATCTTATTTTTTTTTAGCTGGCGTTATCGGATTAAGTGTCAGAGATGTATGAAAGGCAACTCTGTCTACTTAAACAGCGTAAAAATCGTAGATTTAAAAGTAGTGCGACTTTTCCAATGTGTCTAATGACTTTATTTCATGTCATTATTATAAGCAAAAATTCTCAATTAGTAAGCACACGAGTTAGTTCGTGTCAAGATGTACCACATATTTCAACTTTTGTTTTATTTTTAATAGTAGCTATAAATCTTAAATGTGTGTTTGCAAACATACAAAAATATGTCTTCACTGGGAACTCCAGAGCTGAAACCTACAGACTTCAGTTTAGCAGGGACGTAACTCTATGACATTTTTGCACATAGAATCGTTACAGACACAGCCAGTGAAGCACAGTTGTGCTTTCCAACGACATGTCTTCTTAGCTACCGAATGATGCATCCAAATAATGACTGAGTAATATATTCTCAAAAATTTCGCAATTCTTGAACATAAACCACACCCTTTCGTTGTAAGAAAAATAGTTCTATATATAAAGGTGACGTGTTAAAGTTATTCAACGAACATACTTTACCTTTAGAAAGTTTAAACTTTAAGTATAAAGTTAAAACTGAAAGGTCTCCATACTATATTTATGTGGACACAAAGACCTATAAACGCAGGCCCTATATGTTTGATGCTTAACCCTTCTTTCCTTTCTTTTCAGTCTACTTACTCTTCTTTATCATATGCTTGTGTTTATCAAGCATATAACTTATATAAGCAATATGTTTCTCAACAAATGAATGAATTGTACAAGGCATTGATGCATTACTTGTGTATTTGATGTTGCTGCTGCATGTCCAGCGACAAATATAATAGTCATGTTTCAAAAAGATAGTAACATGTATGTGTTGCAAAACATTGCTTTAGTTAAATTGAAATTCCAGTTAACAGATTCTACAAGGTATTCAAGAAGAACTTTTAATCATCATTGAATCTGCTTCATGTCCAGCGACAAATATATCAATCAAAATACAAGAAGATAGTAACATGTATGTGTTGCAAAACATTGCTTTCAGTCAATTTAAAATCCTTCCAACATGTTCGAGTTTGCCAAACCAAAATACGATGTACGACACGTCTAAAAGAAACCCTGATTTATTGTATTGCTTTTTTTTGGGGTGTTTAATGCCACTTTCATTACTACCGGCTTTTCATTGCGGACATTTTTTATCAGTAGAAACGAAAACAAAAACGAAACGAGTGGAATATATCATTCATATATATCTGTAGTCGCTGGGTTGCTGTCTCATTGAGGGAAACTCGCATCTTCTTTTCTCCATTCAGCGTGCTCATGTCGTTTTTTTTATTTGCGTCACTAGGTTGCTGTCTTATTGACGTTTACCCCACATTCTGTTTGTTGCACACTACATATTTTCAAACATGCAGTTAAGGTGTTATTTCATGTATAATAAAGTGAGAAAATGCAGAAGAGAAGATAAAAGGTCTTAATAGAAAAAGAAGAAATGATATTTTGTTTTCTTTAAAAAACGACCTGTTTGGTCACTCGTATATTAGTTGTCTATAAATATAGTCCATGTCAGTTTTATGAATGTAAACTATAAGAACTGTGTCTTTTAGGGGAAAACGTATGGCTCAAAATTGTTAGTTATGTTATTTGTTTGATAGTGATGTATATCATCATTTCTTTAAATCTTATTTTTTTTTAGCTGGCGTTATCGGATTAAGTGTCAGAGATGTATGAAAGGCAACTCTGTCTACTTAAACAGCGTAAAAATCGTAGATTTAAAAGTAGTGCGACTTTTCCAATGTGTCTAATGACTTTATTTCATGTCAATATTATAAGCAAAAATTCATAAGCACACGAGTTAGTTCGTGTCAAGATGTACCACATATTTCAACTTTTGTTTTATTTTTAATAGTAGCTATAAATCTTAAATGTGTGTTTGCAAACATACAAAAATATGTCTTCACTGGGAACTCCAGAGCTGAAACCTACAGACTTCAGTTTAGCAGGGACGTAACTCTATGACATTTTTGCACATAGAATCGTTACAGACACAGCCAGTGAAGCACAGTTGTGCTTTCCAACGACATGTCTTCTTAGCTACCGAATGATGCATCCAAATAATGACTGAGTAATATATTCTCAAAAATTTCGCAATTCTTGAACATAAACCACACCCTTTCGTTGTAAGAAAAATAGTTCTATATATAAAGGTGACGTGTTAAAGTTATTCAACGAACATACTTTACCTTTAGAAAGTTTAAACTTTAAGTATAAAGTTAAAACTGAAAGGTCTCCATACTATATTTATGTGGACACAAAGACCTATAAACGCAGGCCCTATATGTTTGATGCTTAACCCTTCTTTCCTTTCTTTTCAGTCTACTTACTCTTCTTTATCATATGCTTGTGTTTATCAAGCATATAACTTATATAAGCAATATGTTTCTCAACAAATGAATGAATTGTACAAGGCATTGATGCATTACTTGTGTATTTGATGTTGCTGCTGCATGTCCAGCGACAAATATAATAGTCATGTTTCAAAAAGATAGTAACATGTATGTGTTGCAAAACATTGCTTTAGTTAAATTGAAATTCCAGTTAACAGATTCTACAAGGTATTCAAGAAGAACTTTTAATCATCATTGAATCTGCTTCATGTCCAGCGACAAATATATCAATCAAAATACAAGAAGATAGTAACATGTATGTGTTGCAAAACATTGCTTTCAGTCAATTTAAAATCCTTCCAACATGTTCGAGTTTGCCAAACCAAAATACGATGTACGACACGTCTAAAAGAAACCCTGATTTATTGTATTGCTTTTTTTTGGGGTGTTTAATGCCACTTTCATTACTACCGGCTTTTCATTGCGGACATTTTTTATCAGTAGAAACGAAAACAAAAACGAAACGAGTGGAATATATCATTCATATATATCTGTAGTCGCTGGGTTGCTGTCTCATTGAGGGAAACTCGCATCTTCTTTTCTCCATTCAGCGTGCTCATGTCGTTTTTTTTATTTGCGTCACTAGGTTGCTGTCTTATTGACGTTTACCCCACATTCTGTTTGTTGCACACTACATATTTTCAAACATGCAGTTAAGGTGTTATTTCATGTATAATAAAGTGAGAAAATGCAGAAGAGAAGATAAAAGGACTTAATAGAAAAAGAAGAAATGATATTTTGTTTTCTTTAAAAAACGACCTGTTTGGTCACTCGTATATTAGTTGTCTATAAATATAGTCCATGTCAGTTTTATGAATGTAAACTATAAGAACTGTGTCTTTTAGGGGAAAACGTATGGCTCAAAATTGTTAGTTATGTTATTTGTTTGATAGTGATGTATATCATCATTTCTTTAAATCTTATTTTTTTTTAGCTGGCGTTATCGGATTAAGTGTCAGAGATGTATGAAAGGCAACTCTGTCTACTTAAACAGCGTAAAAATCGTAGATTTAAAAGTAGTGCGACTTTTCCAATGTGTCTAATGACTTTATTTCATGTCATTATTATAAGCAAAAATTCTCAATTAGTAAGCACACGAGTTAGTTCGTGTCAAGATGTACCACATATTTCAACTTTTGTTTTATTTTTAATAGTAGCTATAAATCTTAAATGTGTGTTTGCAAACATACAAAAATATGTCTTCACTGGGAACTCCAGAGCTGAAACCTACAGACTTCAGTTTAGCAGGGACGTAACTCTATGACATTTTTGCACATAGAATCGTTACAGACACAGCCAGTGAAGCACAGTTGTGCTTTCCAACGACATGTCTTCTTAGCTACCGAATGATGCATCCAAATAATGACTGAGTAATATATTCTCAAAAATTTCGCAATTCTTGAACATAAACCACACCCTTTCGTTGTAAGAAAAATAGTTCTATATATAAAGGTGACGTGTTAAAGTTATTCAACGAACATACTTTACCTTTAGAAAGTTTAAACTTTAAGTATAAAGTTAAAACTGAAAGGTCTCCATACTATATTTATGTGGACACAAAGACCTATAAACGCAGGCCCTATATGTTTGATGCTTAACCCTTCTTTCCTTTCTTTTCAGTCTACTTACTCTTCTTTATCATATGCTTGTGTTTATCAAGCATATAACTTATATAAGCAATATGTTTCTCAACAAATGAATGAATTGTACAAGGCATTGATGCATTACTTGTGTATTTGATGTTGCTGCTGCATGTCCAGCGACAAATATAATAGTCATGTTTCAAAAAGATAGTAACATGTATGTGTTGCAAAACATTGCTTTAGTTAAATTGAAATTCCAGTTAACAGATTCTACAAGGTATTCAAGAAGAACTTTTAATCATCATTGAATCTGCTTCATGTCCAGCGACAAATATATCAATCAAAATACAAGAAGATAGTAACATGTATGTGTTGCAAAACATTGCTTTCAGTCAATTTAAAATCCTTCCAACATGTTCGAGTTTGCCAAACCAAAATACGATGTACGACACGTCTAAAAGAAACCCTGATTTATTGTATTGCTTTTTTTTGGGGTGTTTAATGCCACTTTCATTACTACCGGCTTTTCATTGCGGACATTTTTTATCAGTAGAAACGAAAACAAAAACGAAACGAGTGGAATATATCATTCATATATATCTGTAGTCGCTGGGTTGCTGTCTCATTGAGGGAAACTCGCATCTTCTTTTCTCCATTCAGCGTGCTCATGTCGTTTTTTTTATTTGCGTCACTAGGTTGCTGTCTTATTGACGTTTACCCCACATTCTGTTTGTTGCACACTACATATTTTCAAACATGCAGTTAAGGTGTTATTTCATGTATAATAAAGTGAGAAAATGCAGAAGAGAAGATAAAAGGTCTTAATAGAAAAAGAAGAAATGATATTTTGTTTTCTTTAAAAAACGACCTGTTTGGTCACTCGTATATTAGTTGTCTATAAATATAGTCCATGTCAGTTTTATGAATGTAAACTATAAGAACTGTGTCTTTTAGGGGAAAACGTATGGCTCAAAATTGTTAGTTATGTTATTTGTTTGATAGTGATGTATATCATCATTTCTTTAAATCTTATTTTTTTTTAGCTGGCGTTATCGGATTAAGTGTCAGAGATGTATGAAAGGCAACTCTGTCTACTTAAACAGCGTAAAAATCGTAGATTTAAAAGTAGTGCGACTTTTCCAATGTGTCTAATGACTTTATTTCATGTCAATATTATAAGCAAAAATTCATAAGCACACGAGTTAGTTCGTGTCAAGATGTACCACATATTTCAACTTTTGTTTTATTTTTAATAGTAGCTATAAATCTTAAATGTGTGTTTGCAAACATACAAAAATATGTCTTCACTGGGAACTCCAGAGCTGAAACCTACAGACTTCAGTTTAGCAGGGACGTAACTCTATGACATTTTTGCACATAGAATCGTTACAGACACAGCCAGTGAAGCACAGTTGTGCTTTCCAACGACATGTCTTCTTAGCTACCGAATGATGCATCCAAATAATGACTGAGTAATATATTCTCAAAAATTTCGCAATTCTTGAACATAAACCACACCCTTTCGTTGTAAGAAAAATAGTTCTATATATAAAGGTGACGTGTTAAAGTTATTCAACGAACATACTTTACCTTTAGAAAGTTTAAACTTTAAGTATAAAGTTAAAACTGAAAGGTCTCCATACTATATTTATGTGGACACAAAGACCTATAAACGCAGGCCCTATATGTTTGATGCTTAACCCTTCTTTCCTTTCTTTTCAGTCTACTTACTCTTCTTTATCATATGCTTGTGTTTATCAAGCATATAACTTATATAAGCAATATGTTTCTCAACAAATGAATGAATTGTACAAGGCATTGATGCATTACTTGTGTATTTGATGTTGCTGCTGCATGTCCAGCGACAAATATAATAGTCATGTTTCAAAAAGATAGTAACATGTATGTGTTGCAAAACATTGCTTTAGTTAAATTGAAATTCCAGTTAACAGATTCTACAAGGTATTCAAGAAGAACTTTTAATCATCATTGAATCTGCTTCATGTCCAGCGACAAATATATCAATCAAAATACAAGAAGATAGTAACATGTATGTGTTGCAAAACATTGCTTTCAGTCAATTTAAAATCCTTCCAACATGTTCGAGTTTGCCAAACCAAAATACGATGTACGACACGTCTAAAAGAAACCCTGATTTATTGTATTGCTTTTTTTTGGGGTGTTTAATGCCACTTTCATTACTACCGGCTTTTCATTGCGGACATTTTTTATCAGTAGAAACGAAAACAAAAACGAAACGAGTGGAATATATCATTCATATATATCTGTAGTCGCTGGGTTGCTGTCTCATTGAGGGAAACTCGCATCTTCTTTTCTCCATTCAGCGTGCTCATGTCGTTTTTTTTATTTGCGTCACTAGGTTGCTGTCTTATTGACGTTTACCCCACATTCTGTTTGTTGCACACTACATATTTTCAAACATGCAGTTAAGGTGTTATTTCATGTATAATAAAGTGAGAAAATGCAGAAGAGAAGATAAAAGGACTTAATAGAAAAAGAAGAAATGATATTTTGTTTTCTTTAAAAAACGACCTGTTTGGTCACTCGTATATTAGTTGTCTATAAATATAGTCCATGTCAGTTTTATGAATGTAAACTATAAGAACTGTGTCTTTTAGGGGAAAACGTATGGCTCAAAATTGTTAGTTATGTTATTTGTTTGATAGTGATGTATATCATCATTTCTTTAAATCTTATTTTTTTTTAGCTGGCGTTATCGGATTAAGTGTCAGAGATGTATGAAAGGCAACTCTGTCTACTTAAACAGCGTAAAAATCGTAGATTTAAAAGTAGTGCGACTTTTCCAATGTGTCTAATGACTTTATTTCATGTCATTATTATAAGCAAAAATTCTCAATTAGTAAGCACACGAGTTAGTTCGTGTCAAGATGTACCACATATTTCAACTTTTGTTTTATTTTTAATAGTAGCTATAAATCTTAAATGTGTGTTTGCAAACATACAAAAATATGTCTTCACTGGGAACTCCAGAGCTGAAACCTACAGACTTCAGTTTAGCAGGGACGTAACTCTATGACATTTTTGCACATAGAATCGTTACAGACACAGCCAGTGAAGCACAGTTGTGCTTTCCAACGACATGTCTTCTTAGCTACCGAATGATGCATCCAAATAATGACTGAGTAATATATTCTCAAAAATTTCGCAATTCTTGAACATAAACCACACCCTTTCGTTGTAAGAAAAATAGTTCTATATATAAAGGTGACGTGTTAAAGTTATTCAACGAACATACTTTACCTTTAGAAAGTTTAAACTTTAAGTATAAAGTTAAAACTGAAAGGTCTCCATACTATATTTATGTGGACACAAAGACCTATAAACGCAGGCCCTATATGTTTGATGCTTAACCCTTC
>NW_026963813.1:0-10138 GCF_036588685.1 Mytilus trossulus | reverse complement strand
GACTGTTTCTTGTGGAATAAAGGGTATAGAATTTTCTTCTTCAAAAGGGAAAAATTGTGTATTGGTACTTTTATATATATATACATTTATTAGCAAAGGAAAATTGTTAGAAGGAACAAGGATCTATGAGTTGACACAAAGAAGTGAAACTCGTTTGAATTTCACTACATGTACATGTATATGCCTATGACTTGACTCTCTTCTAATTTGTTACACCTCAATGAACGAAATTTTATAGTTTTATTTTATTCTATATATATTACATTAGACATACCAGGTTTGGATTTAGAACTATCCTTTATCTCTGTTGAGAGGTCATCATCAACATTGTGGCCTTGAAGAATGTCATCCAAGAGGTTTTCTACTCTTTCCTCTCCTAAAAGAGATTAGAATACATTAAAGCAATACAATCTTGTGTTTTTCTGCAAGGTACAGTCTTCACAACAAATTTTCAAATCTGCAGACCAAGAATTTTAATATTTGAAAATTTTAATTAGATTTGGTTTGCCTGTAGTGATAATTTTTAAACGAGAAAGCAGATAAGTTCATAAAAAACTTTTATAAAATTTAGTGTGTACAATAACATCGAACATGGTGGCCACGGAAATCACAATGGCCCTTGTGCACGATGCAAACACTAAATTTAAAATGATCTTAATGAACTTTTTTGCTTTCTGTAAACCATTTTTAAGTTTTAAAAATACATCGATTATACATTATAACCTAATAATCAATGTTTAGAAGTCACAATTTACCGTTTCGGGATCCGGGAATTCTTTTTTCCAAATACAGGACCTCAGGATTTCGTGTGTTTAGGACCCAGATTTCAGGATTTCATATTTATAAGCCTGGGATTTCGGGATCAGGACCCCTCCTATCCCCACTCATCACTGGCTTTATAATCATGTAGAATGCAGAAAGTTTGGAATCTTAATTAAATAAAGTCATAACACATATCATATCATACAGTTTTTAGTAACGACAGCTGATAAATGTATACCACTTGAACTGAAAATATCAACATTTGAAAACGTTATCAACGGAAAACGTTTCTGAAGCTAAAATTTCGAGGAAAAATGCATAAATTATAAAACTGCATAGGTGATTGGTGAGTCAAATGGTCAAACTTACGTGAATTTTTTGTTTGGACATTAATATAGGTACTACATAATTTTAAAAATAACGGTTATCTTTGATTTCAGGGTTGATATTTATTTTTTCAAAATGCTTTGTCCTTTTTCAGCGCATTTTAGATTGCAAGCACGCTGTAGTTTATACCTTTAGAGTCAGTTGACTCCGCACTCATAACGCTCAAAGAGTGCCAAAGTTATTCCGTGTATCTCCTGCTAAAATGCCAAATTTCAAAGAAGAACAAATACTCTTAAATCATTTGTCTTTTTTTAAGATTATTTTACAATTTTCAAGATGGCCGAATCACTTCCTATTCGGAACTATGAAATTTTACACCTTAGAAAAAGCAAGAAACAATCCGAACGAGTTTTGAAGTTGTCTCCCATGGAAAATTAATAACAGAAATCAAGAAAGAGAAGAGAACAAGTAAACTTCAGTTATTTCACTGTTGCTTAGACGAATTAAAATTAGCAAGCACAATATTAACCAGTCAGTAATGTCCACTTCTTTATACAAGTATCAAATATAGCCACTTGTAATTTCCACCTCTGTAGCATTCTCTTTATTTATAAAGAGGGTTTGCAAAATTGTATCAATACATTAAGTAATTATTGTTCTTCTTGGAAATTGCAAGTCAATACAGAGAAATCAAAAGTAATGGTTTTTAATTCAAACGGAAAGTCTTTTCTGAACGAATTTTATTATAATGGCAAATCCTTAGAGATAGTTAATACTTATTGTTACTTGGGTATAAATATTAGATATAATGGCAGTTTTAATGTCGCCATCACTTCGCTTATGGAAAAAGCTAGGAAAGCGTATTTTAAAATAAAGAAAACAATAGGATTAGATAACCCTTGTAAACTTCTGGAAAAACTTTTTGATTCCTTAGTAGCCCCTATTCTCCTTTATTGTAGTGAAATCTGGGGGATTATTTCGACATTTAAAGACAGTGATGCCTACGAAAAGTTGCATATAAAATTTATTAAAGAAATCTTAGGAGTACACTGTAAGGCCTCGAATGATGCATGTCGTTCCGAACTTGCAAGACTGCCATTGAAAAATAGGATAATGTTATCTAGCATTAAATTCTGGGATCATTTAATCACTTCAGAAGGAAGTTTAGTTCACCAAATATATAATGCTACAAAAAAAAGCAACCCATGGGTTAAAAAGTTAAATATTATTATTCAAAACTTAGGTTTATCTTATTTGTCAAATGATAACCTTACTATTAAACCCCTGTTTGGTTTCATAAAACAAAGACTAACTGATCAGGGTTTTCAGGAACAACATGCAAATATTTCAGCATCTCCTAAATTAATATTTTTCCAGAGTGTCTACAAAATTAATGAACGGGCAGGTTATGTTGATGCTTTAAAAAATAGATCAGATCGATCATCATTATGTAAATTAAGAGTTAGTGCTCATAACCTTGCCATTGAAAGAGGAAGATATTTAAAAATGCCCAGAGATCAAAGAATTTGTGAAATCTGTAAAAGTGGCGAAATTGAAAATGAACAGCACATGTTGCTACACTGTAGCGGTTACTCCAGTATTAGAGAGTCTTTTGTATTAAAAATGTTTAATATTACAGGAAAAAGTGTAACCACATTGTGTGATAAAAATATAATAAATCTCATACTTAATAATACATCCTATAAGGCACTAAAATTATCTTCCTCTTTCGTAACAAATTGTTTTAATGCAAGAAGTAATCTATTGTAATAGATTTTCATTATACCTTTAATCGTTTATTCACATATATATATAATTGTTTGTATTTTACTACCATGTATAGCAAATTGTTTATCCATTCGGTCATTACCATTTATTGTAAATGCGTTTGTGCCAATAAAATATTGTCTATTGTCTATATTGTCTATTGTCTATTTATAAAAAGAAGCACCTCTTTATGATCTCTTTATGAGGACAGTAATGGTGGGAACTGTTATGACGTTTATTGGTAAACATTCTTGCCAAAAGATGTTAACGGTCACTTTTGGTGCATGACGAAAAAATGTACGACAATAAAAAAATAAGCTGAATTTGACAAATCAGGCTTTTCCCCCCTACAATATCAGTTAATTACCAAATCGCAATTACAAAGTGGAAAGGGATTGTAGTTGCAATAACTTGTTTTCCAATCCACAAAGAAAAATATGTTTGAACAAAAAAGTTTAAAATAATCAATTTTACCGGGGATGGCTCAATGATATGTAGCTTCATTTTGTGTGCATTTAATTTTTAAGTAATTAATAACGCCATCTAACAAACTATTGAGTTGACCTCTGAAGACCTGATGGTTATATAATCAATATAAACATTGAATATAGATATATATATATATATATACTTTTTGTAAATTGAAAGAGAACCCTCGCATTTTGATTTTCTAGGTTTGTGTAATTTCATATCAAAGATTAAAAATATATGTTAATCATAGTATTTGTCTGTATAATAATGACTTTTTTGTGGATCGACTCAATCAATCTAATGATTCACCTTTGTTTCACTTTCAATGTTGACATTCTTTTCCTAGGTAAGGGGTTTATTAAAGTTCACATGATTGCAGATTACTTGCTAGTGAATAATTCTTCATCAATGTTAATTAGCTTAATTTGACCAAAAAAAAGTGATAGCTAAATGCAAGTTATTATTTCACTATTTCATTGTATTTCACTTTCGTTAATCATACATAAACCAGTTGTTGGCATGACACAGGTTATGTTCTTTTGATAAATGTTTAAATGATGGTATGATACTAAACCCCTTACAGGAAGGATTGTGTCTGATATTCCTATGATGAAATCATAATCTTTCAATCAGTTTGATTGAAGTCTGGAGCTGGCATGTCAGTTAACTGCTAGTAGTCTGTTGTTATTTATGTATTATTGCCATTTTGTTTATTTTCTTTGCTTACATGTACATCTTCTGGCATCAGACTCAGACTTCTCTTGAACTGAATTATAAATGTGCATATTGTTATGCGTTTACTTTTCTACATTGGCTAGAGGTATAGAGAGAGGGTTTAATTTTACAATGAGGTATTTGGTGTACATGACCTTGTTGAAGGCCAAATTATGAATACATCGACAACACATATATCCTATGAGTTTTATTATTGTGCAGCAATATATATGTTTATAGATATAGGAGTAATAGTCTTTCTTTTTTAAATTGACATTTATTTTAAATTGTGCAGACTTTATCTTAGTAAAGAAATACTTTATAAGTTTTATCCTGTGCAATACCACAATGAAAATTTCACAATTACATTTTATTGTAAATAAGATGATACCCTTCACCTATGTTTACCAATCAAATCTTCACCCTTTTTTTTTTTACCTGTTTTACCTGTCGCCAAAAGGTATAAACTACAAAATTTTTAAGAAAAACTTGGAATTCGAAGAATATTTTAATATTTTTGACTTCAAAGACGCTATTGTTTTTTGTCGATTTCGAACGACTAATACTAAGTTGCCGATTGAAACAGGAAGATGGCAAAACGTGATAGAGAAAACCGCTTTTGCAGTCTATGTAACAATCGACAAATAGGTGACGAATATAATTTTATATTTGAATGCAATTTTTTCCATCAAAAACGAAAAGAGTTTTTAACTGCATATTTTACAAAACGGCAAAATACAGTTAAATTCTCTGAACTTATGTCAAGTACAAGAAAACCAGTTCTGAAGAAGCTTTGTTCTTTTATAAAAAATATAAATACTTGTGTTTGTACTCAAGGCTTGTAACTTTTGTAACCTCTCTCGCTTGTTTTGTACATATTGTAAATATTTATTGTTGTATTTGTTTTCTCTGTACCAATGTAATGCTTTATGAGAATAAAGATATATAGTAACCATATCACCACAAATTTTGTTTTTTTTTACTCATGAAAACTCAAATTAATAAGCATGATAAGAGAATGGTTCTTTGAAATACCCAAGATATGTTAATATTTTTTTTACTACAATCAAATGTATGGGTTATTTCCTACAACTGTATGTAATAGGCTATTATTTGAACTTGGAATTATTTTTAATTATGGAATTTGCATAATTTCTTGAGTTTAAATTTTTTAATTAATTCCATGTTTATTTGGTATTATAATTTTTTGAGTGGTTTATAACACTTTCCATACAATGTATTTTGGTTAGATAGTGTTGTGGGTTGCACAGTACATTCTATTGAAAATATACTATTTTCTTTGTAATAGAAAGTGTTGTGCGCAGCACAGAACATTTCAGTACAGTATGAACATGGAATTTATTAAAACTCTTTAACATATGAAACAGGATGTGAGGTATTATTATAATTGATCTCAAAACAAAATGAATGTTAGAAAGTGTAAAGATGATACTAAATCTATGATAACTAGTACTATATCAACATAGTATGATTAATATTAGTCAAGGCAATATAAAATAAAGTATAACAAAGAATACTACCTACCATTTTCAGAATCTGTCATTTTGAAAAGAACATAAGCTACTAATTTAACATATATTTAATATCAGAGGTTGACATATACCTGACACATATTTGTATCCTAAGTTTATGACGTCATTCATTAGCATGGTATATAACTAACCTTTGAGTGTTATGAAAAAAGGCTTAGAATACAGATGATTCACCTAGTAATGTCAAATACACTAATTAGCATAGTAATTAACAATAGATCAGTAGAGAGTAAAACTATAGAGTTGTAAATGTCATCAGAGTTGTTTTCTGATGTCATTATATGAGTCATGACAATAGACAGGTGCTCTATTCTATAGGTTCTAGACCACTAACTAGTCAATGACAATAGACAGGTGCTCTATTCTATAGGTTCTAGACCACTAACTAGTCAATGACAATAGACAGGTGCTCTATTCTATAGGTTCTAGACCACTAACTAGTCAATGACAATAGACAGGTGCTCTCTATTCTATAGGTTCTAGACCACTAACTAGTCAATGACAATAGACAGGTGCTCTCTATTCTATAGGTTCTAGACCACTAACTAGTCAATGAACTAAAGAGTTGTAAATGTCATCAGAGTTGTTTTCTGATGTCATTATATGAGTCATGACAATAGACAGGTGCTCTATTCTATAGGTTCTAGACCACTAACTAGTCAATGACAATAGACAGGTGCTCTATTCTATAGGTTCTAGACCACTAACTAGTCAATGACAATAGACAGGTGCTCTCTATTCTATAGGTTCTAGACCACTAACTAGTCAATGACAATAGACAGGTGCTCTATTCTATAGGTTCTAGACCACTAACTAGTCAATGACAATAGACAGGTGCTCTATTCTATAGGTTCTAGACCACTAACTAGTCAATGACAATAGACAGGTGCTCTCTATTCTATAGGTTCTAGACCACTAACTAGTCAATGACAATAGACAGGTGCTCTATTCTATAGGTTCTAGACCACTAACTAGTCAATGACAATAGACAGGTGCTCTCTATTCTATAGGTTCTAGACCACTAACTAGTCAATGACAATAGACAGGTGCTCTATTCTATAGGTTCTAGACCACTAACTAGTCAATGACAATAGACAGGTGCTCTATTCTATAGGTTCTAGACCACTAACTAGTCAATGACAATAGACAGGTGCTCTCTATTCTATAGGTTCTAGACCACTAACTAGTCAATGACAATAGACAGGTGCTCTATTCTATAGGTTCTAGACCACTAACTAGTCAATGACAATAGACAGGTGCTCTCTATTCTATAGGTTCTAGACCACTAACTAGTCAATGACAATAGACAGGTGCTCTCTATTCTATAGGTTCTAGGCCACTAACTAGTCAATGACAATAGACAGGTGCTCTATTCTATAGGTTCTAGACCACTAACTAGTCAATGACAATAGACAGGTGCTCTATTCTATAGGTTCTAGACCACTAACTAGTCAATGACAATAGACAGGTGCTCTCTATTCTATAGGTTCTAGACCACTAACTAGTCATGACAATAGACAGGTGCTCTATTCTATAGGTTCTAGACCACTAACTAGTCAATGACAATAGACAGGTGCTCTATTCTATAGGTTCTAGACCACTAACTAGTCAATGACAATAGACAGGTGCTCTATTCTATAGGTTCTAGACCACTAACTAGTCAATGACAATAGACAGGTGCTCTATTCTATAGGTTCTAGACCACTAACTAGTCAATGACAATAGACAGGTGCTCTATTCTATAGGTTCTAGACCACTAACTAGTCAATGACAATAGACAGGTGCTCTCTATTCTATAGGTTCTAGACCACTAACTAGTCAATGACAATAGACAGGTGCTCTATTCTATAGGTTCTAGACCACTAACTAGTCAATGACAATAGACAGGTGCTCTATTCTATAGGTTCTAGACCACTAACTAGTCAATGACAATAGACAGGTGCTCTCTATTCTATAGGTTCTAGACCACTAACTAGTCAATGACAATAGACGAGTGCTCTATTCTATAGGTTCTAGACCACTAACTAGTCAATGACAATAGACAGGTGCTCTCTATTCTATAGGTTCTAGACCACTAACTAGTCAATGACAATAGACAGGTGCTCTATTCTATAGGTTCTAGACCACTAACTAGTCAATGACAATAGACAGGTGCTCTATTCTATAGGTTCTAGACCACTAACTAGTCAATGACAATAGACAGGTGCTCTCTATTCTATAGGTTCTAGACCACTAACTAGTCAATGACAATAGACAGGTGCTCTATTCTATAGGTTCTAGACCACTAACTAGTCAATGACAATAGACAGGTGCTCTCTATTCTATAGGTTCTAGACCACTAACTAGTCAATGACAATAGACAGGTGCTCTCTATTCTATAGGTTCTAGACCACTAACTAGTCAATGACAATAGACAGGTGCTCTATTCTATAGGTTCTAGACCACTAACTAGTCAATGACAATAGACAGGTGCTCTATTCTATAGGTTCTAGACCACTAACTAGTCAATGACAATAGACAGGTGCTCTCTACTCTATAGGTTCTAGACCACTAACTAGTCATGACAATAGACAGGTGCTCTATTCTATAGGTTCTAGACCACTAACTAGTCAATGACAATAGACAGGTGCTCTCTATTCTATAGGTTCTAGACCACTAACTAGTCAATGACAATAGACAGGTGCTCTATTCTATAGGTTCTAGACCACTAACTAGTCAATGACAATAGACAGGTGCTCTATTCTATAGGTTCTAGACCACTAACTAGTCAATGACAATAGACAGGTGCTCTATTCTATAGGTTCTAGACCACTAACTAGTCAATGACAATAGACAGGTGCTCTCTATTCTATAGGTTCTAGACCACTAACTAGTCAATGACAATAGACAGGTGCTCTATTCTATAGGTTCTAGACCACTAACTAGTCAATGACAATAGACAGGTGCTCTATTCTATAGGTTCTAGACCACTAACTAGTCAATGACAATAGACAGGTGCTCTCTATTCTATAGGTTCTAGACCACTAACTAGTCAATGACAATAGACAGGTGCTCTATTCTATAGGTTCTAGACCACTAACTAGTCAATGACAATAGACAGGTGCTCTCTATTCTATAGGTTCTAGACCACTAACTAGTCAATGACAATAGACAGGTGCTCTATTCTATAGGTTCTAGACCACTAACTAGTCAATGACAATAGACAGGTGCTCTATTCTATAGGTTCTAGACCACTAACTAGTCAATGACAATAGACAGGTGCTCTCTATTCTATAGGTTCTAGACCACTAACTAGTCAATGACAATAGACAGGTGCTCTATTCTATAGGTTCTAGACCACTAACTAGTCAATGACAATAGACAGGTGCTCTCTATTCTATAGGTTCTAGACCACTTACTAGTCAATGACAATAGACAGGTGCTCTATTCTATAGGTTCTAGACCACTAACTAGTCAATGACAATAGACAGGTGCTCTATTCTATAGGTTCTAGACCACTAACTAGTCAATGACAATAGACAGGTGCTCTATTCTATAGGTTCTAGACCACTAACTAGTCAATGACAATAGACAGGTGCTCTATTCTATAGGTTCTAGACTAGTCAGTGACAATAGACAGGTGCTCTATTCTATAGGTTCTAGACCACTAACTAGTCAATGACAATAGACAGGTGCTCTCTATTCTATAGGTTCTAGACCACTAACTAGTCAATGACAATAGACAGGTGCTCTATTCTATAGGTTCTAGACCACTAACTAGTCAATGACAATAGACAGGTGCTCTATTCTATAGGTTCTAGACCACTAACTAGTCAATGACAATAGACAGGTGCTCTCTATTCTATAGGTTCTAGACCACTAACTAGTCAATGACAATAGACAGGTGCTCTATTCTATAGGTTCTAGACCACTAACTAGTCAATGACAATAGACAGGTGCTCTCTATTCTATAGGTTCTAGACCACTACTAGTCAATGACAATAGACAGGTGCTCTATTCTATAGGTTCTAGACCACTAACTAGTCAATGACAATAGACAGGTGCTCTATTCTATAGGTTCTAGACCACTAACTAGTCAATGACAATAGACAGGTGCTCTATTCTATAGGTTCTAGACCACTAACTAGTCAATGACAATAGACAGGTGCTCTATTCTATAGGTTCTAGACCACTAACTAGTCAATGACAATAGACAGGTGCTCTATTCTATAGGTTCTAGACCACTAACTAGTCAATGACAATAGACAGGTGCTCTATTCTATAGGTTCTAGACCACTAACTAGTCAATGACAATAGACAGGTGCTCTATTCTATAGGTTCTAGACCACTAACTAGTCAATGACAATAGACAGGTGCTCTCTATTCTATAGGTTCTAGACCACTAACTAGTCAATGACAATAGACAGGTGCTCTATTCTATAGGTTCTAGACCACTAACTAGTCAATGACAATAGACAGGTGCTCTCTATTCTATAGGTTCTAGACCACTAACTAGTCAATGACAATAGACAGGTGCTCTCTATTCTATAGGTTCTAGACCACTA
>NW_026963812.1:7500-14166 GCF_036588685.1 Mytilus trossulus | reverse complement strand
GGTGAAATTTTCATCGTGGTGTCGCACGTTAGACGCGGACAGGCTACCGCGGGTCTCTCGACCATCGAGGCCTTCAAACTATACCCTCGGTAAAAAAATTTTACGAGGGTGAAATTCTCATCGTGGTGTCGCACGTTAGACGCGGACAGGCTACCGCGGGTCTCTCGATCATCCAGGCCGGCAAACTATACCCTCGGTAAAAATTTTTTACGAGGGTGAAATTTTCATCGTGGTGTCGCACGTTGGACGCGGACAGGCTACCGCGGGTCTGTCGATCATCCAGGCCGGCAAACTATACCCTCGGTAAAATTTTTTTACGAGGGTGAAATTTTCATCGCGGTGTCGCACGTTAGACGCGGACAGGCTACCGCGGGTCTCTCGATCATCGAGGCCGGCAAACTATACCCTCGGTAAAAAAAATTTACGAGGGTGAAATTTTCATCGTGGTGTCGCACGTTAGACGCGGACAGGCTACCGCGGGTCTCTCGACCATCGAGGCCTTCAAACTATACCCTCGGTAAAAATTTTTTACGAGGGTGAAATTTTCATCGGGCAGCCGCACGTTAGACGCAGGCAGGCTACCGCGGGTCTCTCGACCATCGAGGCCGTCAAACTATACCCTCGGTAAAAAAAAATTTACGAGGGTGAAATTTTCATCGGTAAGCCGCACGTTAGATGCGGACAGGCTACCGCGGGTCTCTCGACCATCGAGGCCTTCAAACTATACCCTCGGTAAAAAAATTTTACGAGGGTGAAATTCTCATCGTGGTGTCGCACGTTAGACGCGGACAGGCTACCGCGGGTCTCTCGACCATCGAGGCCTTCAAACTATACCCTCGGTAAAAAAAATTTACGAGGGTGAAATTCTCATCGTGGTGTCGCACGTTAGACGCGGACAGGCTACCGCGGGTCTCTCGACCATCGAGGCCTTCAAACTATACCCTCGGTAAAAAAATTTTACGAGGGTGAAATTCTCATCGTGGTGTCGCACGTTAGACGCGGACAGGCTACCGCGGGTCTCTCGATCATCCAGGCCGGCAAAGTATACCCTCGGTAAAAAAATTTTACGAGGGTGAAATTTTCATCGTGGTGTCGCACGTTGGACGCGGACAGGCTATCGCGGGTCTGTCGATCATCCAGGCCGGCAAAGTATACCCTCGGTAAAAATTTTTTACGAGGGTGAAATTTTCATCGCGGTGTCGCACGTTAGACGCGGACAGGCTACCGCGGGTCTCTCGACCATCGAGGCCTTCAAACTATACCCTCGGTAAAAAAATTTTACGAGGGTGAAATTTTCATCGGGCAGCCGCACGTTAGACCGCAGGCAGGCTACCGCGGGTCTCTCGACCATCGAGGCCGTCAAACTATACCCTCGGTAAAAAAAAATTTACGAGGGTGAAATTTTCATCGGTAAGCCGCACGTTAGATGCGGACAGGCTACCGCGGGTCTCTCGACCATCGAGGCCTTCAAACTATACCCTCGGTAAAAATTTTTTACGAGGGTGAAATTTTCATCGCGGTGTCGCACGTTAGACGCGGACAGGCTACCGCGGATCTCTCGACCATCGAGGCCGTCAAACTATACCCTCGGTAAAAAAAATTTTACGAGGGTGAAATTTTCATCGGTAAGCCGCACGTTAGATGCGGACAGGCTACCGCGGGTCTCTCGACCATCGAGGCCTTCAAACTATACCCTCGGTAAAAAAATTTTACGAGGGTGAAATATTCATCGGGAAGCCGCACGTTAGACGCAGGCAGGCTACCGCGGGTCTCTCGACCATCGAGGCCGTCTAACTGTACCCTCGGAACAAAAAATTTACAAGGCTGAAATGTTCATCAAGAAGCCGCACGTTAGACGAGGCAGGCTACCGCGGGTCTCTCGACCATCGAAGCCGTCTAACTGTACCCTCGGTAAAAAAAAATTTACAAGGCTGAAATGTTCATCGGGAAGCCGTACGTTAGACGCAGGCAGGCTACTGCGGGTCTCTCGACCATCGAGGCCGTCTAACTGTACCCTCGGTAAAAAAAAATTTACAAGGCTGAAATGTTCATCGGGAAGCCGTACGTTAGACGCAGGCAGGCTATTGCGGGTCTCTCGACCATCGAGGCCGTCTAACTGTACCCTCGGTAAAAAAAAATTTACAAGGCTGAAATGTTCATCGGGAAGCCGTACGTTAGACGCAGGCAAGCTACTGCGGGTCTCTCGACCATCGAGGCCGTCTGACTGTACCCTCGGTAAAAAAAAATTTACAAGGCTGAAATGTTCATCGGGAAGCCGCACGATAGACGCAGGCAGGCTACCGTGGGTCTCTCGACACATCGAGGCCGTCAAACTATACCCTCGGTAAAAAAATTTTAGAAGGGTGAAATTTTCATCGGGAAGCCGCACGTTAGACGCAGGCAGGCTACCGCGGGTCTCTCGACCATCGAAGCCGTCTAACTGTACCCGCGGTAAAAAAAATTTTACAAGGCTGAAATGTTCATCGGGAAGCCGTACGTTAGACGCAGGCAGGCTACTGCGGGTCTCTCGACCATCGAGGCCGTCTAACTGTACCCTCGGTAAAAAAAAATTTACAAGGCTGAAATGTTCATCGGGAAGCCGTACGTTAGACGCAGGCAGGCTATTGCGGGTCTCTCGACCATCGAGGCCGTCTAACTGTACCCTCGGTAAAAAAAAATTTACAAGGCTGAAATGTTCATCGGGAAGCCGCACGATAGACGCAGGCAGGCTACCGTGGGTCTCTCGACACATCGAGGCCGTCAAACTATACCCTCGGTAAAAAAATTTTAGAAGGGTGAAATTTTCATCGGGAAGCCGCACGTTAGACGCAGGCAGGCTACCGCGGGTCTCTCGACCATCGAAGCCGTCTAACTGTACCCGCGGTAAAAAAAATTTTACAAGGCTGAAATGTTCATCGGGAAGCCGTACGTTAGACGCAGGCAGGCTACTGCGGGTCTCTCGACCATCGAGGCCGTCTAACTGTACCCTCGGTAAAAAAAAATTTACAAGGCTGAAATGTTCATCGGGAAGCCGTACGTTAGACGCAGGCAGGCTATTGCGGGTCTCTCGACCATCGAGGCCGTCTAACTGTACCCTCGGTAAAAAAAAATTTACAAGGCTGAAATGTTCATCGGGAAGCCGCACGTAAGATGCGGACAGGCTACCGCGGGTCTCTCGACCATCGAGGCCTTCAAACTATACCCTCGGTAAAAAATTTTTACAAGGGTGAAATTTTCATCGGGAAGCCGCACGATAGACGCAGGCAGGCTACCGCGGGTCTCTCGACCATCGAGGCCGTCTAACTGTACCCTCGGTAAAAAAAAATTTACAAGGCTGAAATGTTCATCGGGAAGCCGCACGATAGACGCAGGCAGGCTACCGTGGGTCTCTCGACACATCGAGGCCGTCAAACTATACCCTCGGTAAAAAAAATTTAGAAGGGTGACATGTTCATCGGGAAGCCGCACGTTAGACGAGGCAGGCTACCGCGGGTCTCTCGACACATCGAGGCCGTCTAACTATACCCTCGGTAAAAAAATTTACAAGGCTGAAATGTTCATCGGGAAGCCGTACGTTAGACGCAGGCAGGCTCCTGCGGGTCTCTCGACCATCGAGGCCGTCTAACTGTACCCTCGGTAAAAAAAATTTTACAAGGCTGAAATGTTCATCGGGAAGCCGCACGTAAGATGCGGACAGGCTACCGTGGGTCTCTCGACACATCGAGGCCGTCAAACTATACCCTCGGTAAAAAATTTTTTAGAAGGGTGAAATTTTCATCGGGAAGCCGCACGTTAGACGCAGGCGAGCTACCGCGGGTCTCTCGACCATCCAGGCCGGCAAACAATACCCTCGGTAAATATTTTTTACGTGGGTGAAATTTTCATCGGGATGTCGCACGTGAGACGCGGACAGGTTACCGCGGGTCTCTCGACCATCGGCGGCCGGCCAAAGCCATAGCCTAGTCAAAAAGTGTTACAGGTTGACAATTTTTCATCGGGAAGCCGCACGTAAGAATAGTACAGCAGGTCTCTCGATGAAACGATCACATTTCATGTAACGTAACGTAACGAAGGCAGGCAGGCATCGTACACCCTAACCCTAAGCCGCCTCTTGACGATGCCCGTCCACCCTAACCCTAACCCTAACCCTAACCCTAACCCTAACCCTAACCCTAACCCTAACCCTAACCCTAACCCTAACCCTAACCCTAACCCTAACCCTAACCCTAACCCTAACCCTAACCCTAACCCTAACCCTAACCCTAAATTAACCCTAACCCTAACCCTAACCCTAACCCTAAATTAACCCTAACCCTAACCCTAACCCTAAATTAACCCTAACCCTAAATTAACCCTAACCCTAACCCTAACCCTAAATTAACCCTAACCCTAAATTAACCCTAACCCTAACCCTAACCCTAACCCTAACCCTAACCCTAACCCTAAAGCCTGTTACTTAGGCCGTGTCAGGACCCAGGCTGGCATTATTCCTCGATACGTGTAGGTACGTGGTCGGCCTGTCTGGTAGCGGGCGATCACGGGTCTCTACCGCAGGTAAAGGTATGTGGTCGGCCTTTTGCGGGCTACCGCGGGTTAAAGTCTACGTAGGCACGTGAAGACCCGCATAAGCCCGTGGTAGCCCGCTATCAGGCCGTCCACGTACACTTATACCCGCGCTAGCCCGCTGTCAGGTCGACCACGTCCCTTCTTACCCACGGTAGCTGGCTACCGAGGCCGTCGACGTTCCCTTACCTGCGATAGCCCGCTATCAGGTCGACCACGTCCCCTCCTTACCCGCGGTAGCTGGCTACCGAGGCCGTCGACGTTCCTTTGCCTGCGATGGCCCGCTATCGGGTCGACCACGTCCCCTCCTTACCCGCGGTAGCTGGCTACCGAGGCCGTCGACGTTCCTTTGCCTGCGATGGCCCGCTATCGGGTCGACCACGTCCCCTCCTTACCCGCGGTAGCTGGCTACCGAGGCCGTCGACGTTCCTTTGCCTGCGATGGCCCGCTATCGGGTCGACCACGTCCCCTCCTTACCCGCGGTAGCTGGCTACCGAGGCCGTCGACGTTCCTTTGCCTGCGATGGCCCGCTATCGGGTCGACCACGTCCCCTCCTTACCCGCGGTAGCTGGCTACCGAGGCCGTCGACGTTCCTTTACCTGCGATAGCCCGCTATCGGGTCGACCACGTCCCTTCTTACCCGCGGTAGCTCGCTACCGAGGCCGTCGACGTACCTTTACCTGCGGTAGCCCGCTATCGGGTCGACCACGTCCCTTCTTACGGTAGCCCGCTAGCACGGCCGTCCACGTCCCTTTACCCGCGGTAGCTCGCTATCGGGTCGACCACGTACGATGATACCCGCGGTAGCCCGCTAGCACGGCCGTCCACGTCCCTTTACCCGCGGTAGCTCGCTATCGGGTCGACCACGTACGATGATACCCGCGGTAGCCCGCTAGCACGGCCGTCCACGTCCCTTTACCCGCGGTAGCCCGCTATCGGGTCGACCACGTACGATGATACCCGCGGTAGCCCGCTAGCACGGCCGTCCACGTCCCTTTACCCGCGGTAGCTCGCTATCGGGTCGACCACGTACGATGATACCCGCGGTAGCCCGCTAGCACGGCCGTCCACGTCCCTTTACCCGCGGTAGCCCGCTATCGGGTCGACCACGTACGATGATACCCGCGGTAGCCCGCTAGCACGGCCGTCCACGTCCCTTTACCCGCGGTAGCTCGCTATCGGGTCGACCACGTACGATGATACCCGCGGTAGCCCGCTAGCACGGCCGTCCACGTCCCTTTACCCGCGGTAGCCCGCTATCGGGTCGACCACGTACACTGATACCCGCGGTACCTTCTCAGCCGCGGGTAAGCCCGCTGAAAAAAGATTTTTTTTTCCCCATTGCATGCGGTAGCACCGCTATCAGGTCGACCACGTCCCTTCTCAGCCGCGGGTAAGCCCGATGAAAAAAAAAAAAAATTTTCCCATCGCATGCGGTAGCCCCGCTATCGAGGACGACCACGTCCCTTCACAGCCGCGGGTAAGCCCGATGAAAATTTTTTTTTTTTTTTTTTTTTTTTTTTTTTCCCATCGCATGCGGTAGCCCCGCTATCGAGGTCGACCACGTCCCTTCTCAGCCGCGGGTAAGCCCGATGAAAATTTTTTTTTTTTTTTTTTTTTTTTTTTTTTCCCATCGCATGCGGTAGCCCCGCTATCGAGGTCGACCACGTCCCTTCTCAGCCGCGGGTAAGCCCGATGAAAATTTTTTTTTTTTTTTTTTTTTTTTTTTTCCCATCGCATGCGGTAGCCCCGCTATCGAGGTCGACCACGTACCTTCTCAGCCGCGGGTAAGCCCGATGAAAAATTTTTTTTTTTTTTTTTTTTTTTTTTTTCCCATCGCATGCGGTAGCCCCGCTATCGAGGTCGACCACGTCCCTTCTCAGCCGCGGGTAAGCCCGATGAAAAAAAAAAAAAAAAAAAAAAAAAAAAAAAATTTCCCATCGCATGCGGTAGCCCCGCTATCGAGGACGACCACGTCCCTTCTCAGCCGCGGGTAAGCCCGATGAAAATTTTTTTTTTTTTTTTTTTTTTTTTTTCCCATCGCATGCGGTAGCCCCGCTATCGAGGTCGACCACGTACCTTCTCAGCCGCGGGTAAGCCCGA
>NW_026963811.1:22500-26407 GCF_036588685.1 Mytilus trossulus | reverse complement strand
GCGGTAGAGACCCGTGATCGCCCGGTACCAGACGGGTACCACGGGCTTATGCGGGGTCTTCACGTATCTACCTACCCGCGGTAGCCCGGTAAAGGCCGACCACGTACCTTTGCCTGCGGTAGAGACCCGTGATCGCCCGGTACCAGACGGGTACCACGGGCTTATGCGGGGTCTTCACGTATCTACCTACCCGCGGTAGCCCGGTAAAGGCCGACCACGTACCTTTGCCTGCGGTAGAGACCCGTGATCGCCCGGTACCAGACGGGTACCACGGGCTTATGCGGGTCTTCACGTATCTACCTACCCGCGGTAGCCCGGTAAAGGCCGACCACGTACCTTTGCCTGCGGTAGAGACCCGTGATCGCCCGGTACCAGACAGGCCGACCACGTACCTACACGTATCGAGGAATAATGCCAGCCTGGGTCCTGACACGGCCTAAGTAACAGGCTAGGGTTAGGGTTAGGGTTAGGGTTAGGGTTAGGGTTAGGGTTAGGGTTAGGGTTAGGGTTAGGGTTAGGGTTAGGGTTAGGGTTAGGGTTAGGGTTAGGGTTAGGGTTAGGGTTAGGGTTAGGGTTAGGGTTAGGGTTAGGCATCGTCAAGAGGCGGCTTAGGGTTAGGGTGTACGATGCCTGCCTTCGTTACGTTACGTTACATGAAATGTGATCGTTTCATCGAGAGACCTGCTGTACTATTCTTACGTGCGGCTTCCCGATGAAAAATTGTCAACCTGTAACACTTTTTGACTAGGCTATGGCTTTGGCTGGCCGCCGATGGTCGAGAGACCCGCGGTAACCTGTCCGCGTCTAACGTGCGACATCCCGATGAAAATCTCACCCACGTAAAAAATATTTACCGAGGGTATTGTTTGCCGGCCTGAATGGTCGAGAGACCCGCGGTAGCTCGCCTGCGTCTAACGTGCGGCTTCCCGATGAAAATGTAACCCACGTGAAATTTTTTTACCGACGGTATAGTTTGAAGGTCTCGATGGTCGAGAGACCCGCGGTAGCCTGTCCGCATCTAACGTGCGGCTTCCCGATGAAAATTTCACCCTTCTAAAAAATTGTTACCGAGGGTATAGTTTGACGGCCTCGATGGTCGAGAGACCCGCGGTAGCCTGCCTGCGTCTTACGTGCGGCTTCCCGATGAAAATTTCACCCTTGTAAAAATTTTTTACCGAGGGTATAGTTTGAAGGCCTCGATGGTCGAGAGACCCGCGGTAGCCTGTCCGCATCTAACGTGCGGCTTTCCGATGAACCTTTCAGCCTTGTAAAAATTTTTTTTACCGAGGGTACAGTCAGACGGCTTCGATGGATGGTCGAGAGACCCGCGGTAGCCTGCCTGCGTCTAACGTACGGCTTCTCGATGAACAGTTCAGCCTTGTAAAATTTTTTTTACCGAGGGTACAGTCAGACGGCTTCGATGGATGGTCGAGAGACCCGCGGTAGCCTGTCCGCATCTAACGTGCGGCTTTCCGATGAACCTTTCAGCCTTGTAAAATTTTTTTACCGAGGGTACAGTCAGACGGCTTCGATGGATGGTCGAGAGACCCGCGGTAGCCTGCCTCGTCTAACGTGCGGCTTTCCGATGAACATTTCAGCCTTGTAAAAATTTTTTACCGAGGGTACAGTTAGACGGCTTCGATGGTCGAGAGACCCGCGGTAGTCTGCCTGCGTCTAACGGACGGCTTCCCGATGAACATTTCAGCCTTGTAAATTTTTTTTACCGAGGGTACAGTTAGACGGCTTCGATGGTCGAGAGACCCGCGGTAGCCTGCCTGCGTCTAACGTACGGCTTCTCGATGAACATTTCAGCCTTGTAAAATTTTTTTTACCGAGGGTACAGTCAGACGGCTTCGATGGATGGTCGAGAGACCCGCGGTAGCCTGCCTGCGTCTAACGTACGGCTTCTCGATGAACAGTTCACCCTTGTAAAAAATTTTTACCGAGGGTATAGTTTGAAGGCTTCGATGGTCGAGAGACCCGCGGTAGCCTGCCTGCGTCTAACGTACGGCTTCTCGATGAACATTTCAGCCTTGTAAAATTTTTTTTACCGAGGGTACAGTCAGACGGCTTCGATGGATGGTCGAGAGACCCGCGGTAGCCTGCCTGCGTCTTAACGTACGGCTTCTCGATGAACAGTTCACCCTTGTAAAAAATTTTTACCGAGGGTATAGTTTGAAGGCTTCGATGGTCGAGAGACCCGCGGTAGCCTGCCTGCGTCTAACGTACGGCTTCTCGATGAACAGTTCACCCTTGTAAAAAATTTTTACCGAGGGTATAGTTTGAAGGCTTCGATGGTCGAGAGACCCGCGGTAGCCTGCCTGCGTCTAACGTACGGCTTCTCGATGAAAATTTCACCCTTGTAAAAAAATTTTACCGAGGGTATAGTTTGAAGGCTTCGATGGTCGAGAGACCCGCGGTAGCCTGCCTGCGTCTAACGTACGGCTTCTCGATGAACATTTCAGCCTTGTAAAATTTTTTTTACCGAGGGTACAGTCAGACGGCTTCGATGGATGGTCGAGAGACCCGCGGTAGCCTGCCTGCGTCTAACGTACGGCTTCTCGATGAACAGTTCACCCTTGTAAAAAATTTTTACCGAGGGTATAGTTTGAAGGCTTCGATGGTCGAGAGACCCGCGGTAGCCTGCCTGCGTCTAACGTACGGCTTCTCGATGAAAATTTCACCCTTGTAAAAAAATTTTACCGAGGGTATAGTTTGAAGGCTTCGATGGTCGAGAGACCCGCGGTAGCCTGCCTGCGTCTAACGTACGGCTTCTCGATGAACATTTCAGCCTTGTAAAATTTTTTTTTACCGAGGGTACAGTCAGACGGCTTCGATGGATGGTCGAGAGACCCGCGGTAGCCTGCCTGCGTCTAACGTACGGCTTCTCGATGAACAGTTCAGCCTTGTAAATTTTTTTTACCGAGGGTATAGTTAGACGGCCTCGATGGTCGAGAGACCCGCAGTAGCTGGCCTGCGTCTAACGTACGGCTTCCCGATGAAAATTTCAGCCTTGTAATTTTTTTTTTACCGAGGGTATAGTCAGACGGCCTCGATGGTCGAGAGACCCGCGGTAGCCTGTCCGCGTCTAACGTGCGGCTTCCCGATGAAAATTTCACCCTCGTAATTTTTTTTTACCGAGGGTATAGTTAGACGGCCTCGATGGTCGAGAGACCCGCGGTAGCCTGTCCGCGTCTAACGTGCGACACCACGATGAACATTTCACCCTCGTAAAATTTTTTTACCGAGGGTATACTTTGCCGGCCTGGACGATCGAGAGACCCGCAGTAGCTGGCCTGCGTCTAACGTACGGCTTCCCGATGAAAATTTCAGCCTTGTAATTTTTTTTTTTACCGAGGGTATAGTCAGACGGCCTCGATGGTCGAGAGACCCGCGGTAGCCTGTCCGCGTCTAACGTGCGGCTTCCCGATGAAAATTTCACCCTCGTAATTTTTTTTTACCGAGGGTATAGTTAGACGGCCTCGATGGTCGAGAGACCCGCGGTAGCCTGTCCGCGTCTAACGTGCGACCCCACGATGAACATTTCACCCTCGTAAAATTTTTTTACCGAGGGTATACTTTGCCGGCCTGGACGATCGAGAGACCCGCGGTAGCCTGTCCGCGTCTAACGTGCGACCCCACGATGAACATTTCACCCTCGTAAAATTTTTTTACCGAGGGTATAGTTTGCCGGCCTGGACGATCGAGAGACCCGCGGTAGCCTGTCCGCGTCTAACGTGCGACCCCACGATGAACATTTCACCCTCGTAAAAATTTTTTACCGAGGGTATACTTTGCCGGCCTGGACGATCGAGAGACCCGCGGTAGCCTGTCCGCGTCTAACGTGCGACCCCACGATGAACATTTCACCCTCGTAAAAAATTTTTACCGAGGGTATACTTTGCCG
>NW_026963811.1:5000-12500 GCF_036588685.1 Mytilus trossulus | reverse complement strand
CCTCGATAGCGGGGCTACCGCATGCGATGGGAAAAAAAAAAAAAAAAAAAAAAAAAAATTTTTTTCATCGGGCTTACCCGCGGCTGAGAATGTACGTGGTCGACCTCGATAGCGGGGCTACCGCATGCGATGGGAAAAAAAAAAAAAAAAAAAAAAATTTTTCATCGGGCTTACCCGCGGCTGAGAAGGGACGTGGTCGTCCTCGATAGCGGGGCTACCGCATGCGATGGGAAAAAATTTTTTTTTTTTTTTTTTTTTTTTTCATCGGGCTTACCCGCGGCTGAGAAGGGACGTGGTCGTCCTCGATAGCGGGGCTACCGCATGCGATGGGAAAAAATTTTTTTTTTTTTTTTTTTTTTTTTCATCGGGCTTACCCGCGGCTGAGAAGGGACGTGGTCGTCCTCGATAGCGGGGCTACCGCATGCGATGGGAAAAAATTTTTTTTTTTTTTTTTTTTTTTTTCATCGGGCTTACCCGCGGCTGAGAAGGGACGTGGTCGTCCTCGATAGCGGGGCTACCGCATGCGATGGGAAAAAATTTTTTTTTTTTTTTTTTTTTTTTTTTTTCATCGGGCTTACCCGCGGCTGAGAAGGGACGTGGTCGTCCTCGATAGCGGGGCTACCGCATGCGATGGGGAAAAAAAAAATTTTTTTTTTTTTTTTTTTTTTTTTTTCAGCGGGCTTACCCGCGGCTGAGAAGGTACCGCGGGTATCATCGTACGTGGTCGACCCGATAGCGGGCTACCGCGGGTAAAGGGACGTCGACGGCCTCGGTAGCGAGCTACCGCGGGTCTCATCGTACGTGGTCGACCCGATAGCGGGCTACCGCGGGTAAAGGGACGTCGACGGCCTCGGTAGCGAGCTACCGCGGGTCTCATCGTACGTGGTCGACCCGATAGCGGGCTATCGCAGGTAAAGGGACGTCGACGGCCGTGCTAGCGGGCTACCGCGGATATCATCGTACGCGGTCGACCCGATAGCGGGCTACCGCGGGTAAAGGGACGTGGACGGCCGTGCTAGCGGGCTACCGCGGGTCTCATCGTACGTGGTCGACCCGATAGCGAGCTACCGCGGGTAAAGGGACGTGGACGGCCGTGCTAGCGGGCTACCGCGGGTCTCATCGTACGTGGTCGACCCGATAGCGGGCTATCGCGGTGTAAAGGGACGTGGACGGCCGTGCTAGCGGGCTACCGCGGGTCTCATCGTACGTGGTCGACCCGATAGCGGGCTATCGCAGGTAAAGGGACGTCGACGGCCGTGCTAGCGGGCTACCGCGGATATCATCGTACGCGGTCGACCCGATAGCGGGCTACCGCGGGTAAAGGGACGTGGACGGCCGTGCTAGCGGGCTACCGCGGGTCTCATCGTACGTGGTCGACCCGATAGCGGGCTACCGCGGGTAAAGGGACGTGGACGGCCGTGCTAGCGGGCTACCGCGGGTCTCATCGTACGTGGTCGACCCGATAGCGGGCTACCGCGGGTAAAGGGACGTGGACGGCCGTGCTAGCGGGCTACCGCGGGTCTCATCGTACGCGGTCGACCCGATAGCGGGCTACCGCGGGTAAAGGGACGTGGACGGCCGTGCTAGCGGGCTACCGCGGGTCTCATCGTACGTGGTCGACCCGATAGCGAGCTACCGCGGGTAAAGGGACGTGGACGGCCGTGCTAGCGGGCTACCGCGGGTCTCATCGTACGTGGTCGACCCGATAGCGGGCTATCGCGGGTAAAGGGACGTGGACGGCCGTGCTAGCGGGCTACCGCGGGTCTCATCGTACGTGGTCGACCCGATAGCGAGCTTCCGCGGGTAAAGGGACGTGGACGGCCGTGCTAGCGGGCTACCGCGGGTCTCATCGTACGTGGTCGACCCGATAGCGAGCTACCGCGGGTAAAGGGACGTGGACGGCCTCGGCGAGCTACCGCGGGTATCATCGTACGTGGTCGACCCGATAGCGGGCTATCGCAGGTAAAGGGACGTGGACGGCCGTGCTAGCGGGCTACCGCGGGTCTCATCGTACGTGGTCGACCCGATAGCGAGCTACCGCGGGTAAAGGGACGTGGACGGCCCCGGTAGCGAGCTACCGCGGGTAAAGGGACGTGGACGGCCGTGCTAACGGGCTACCGCGGGTATCATCGTACGTGGTCGACCCGATAGCGGGCTACGGCAGGCAAAGGAACGTCGACGGCCTCGGTAGCCAGCTACCGCGGGTAAGGAGGGACGTGGTCGACCCGATAGCGGGCTACGGCCGGCAAAGGATCATCGACGGCCTCGGTAGCGAGCTACCGCGGGTAAGAAGGGGACGTGGTCGACCCGATAGCGGGCTATCGCAGGCAAAGGAACGTCGACGGCCTCGGTAGCCAGCTACCGCGGGTAAGGAGGGACGTGGTCGACCCGATAGCGGGCTACGGCAGGCAAAGGTACGTCGACGGCCTCGGTAGCCAGCTACCGCGGGTAAGGAGGGACGTGGTCGACCCGATAGCGGTCTACCGCAGGCAAAGGTACGTCGACGGCCTCGGTAGCCAGCTACCGCGGGTAAGGAGGGACGTGGTCGACCCGATAGCGGGCTACCGCCGGCAAAGGTACGTCGACGGCCTCGGTAGCGAGCTACCGCGGGTAAGAAGGGGACGTGGTCGACCCGATAGCGGGCTATCGCAGGCAAAGGAACGTCGACGGCCTCGGTAGCCAGCTACCGCGGGTAAGGAGGGACGTGGTCGACCCGATAGCGGGCTACGGCAGGCAAAGGTACGTCGACGGCCTCGGTAGCCAGCTACCGCGGGTAAGGAGGGACGTGGTCGACCCGATAGCGGTCTACCGCAGGCAAAGGTACGTCGACGGCCTCGGTAGCCAGCTACCGCGGGTAAGGAGGGACGTGGTCGACCCGATAGCGGGCTACCGCAGGCAAAGGTACGTCGACGGCCTCGGTAGCCAGCTACCGCGGGTAAGGAGGGACGTGGTCGACCCGATAGCGGGCTACCGCAGGCAAAGGTACGTCGACGGCCTCGGTAGCCAGCTACCGCGGGTAAGGAGGGACGTGGTCGACCTGATAGCGGTCTACCGCAGGTAAAGGTACGTCGACGGCCTCGGTAGCCAGCTACCGCGGGTAAGAAGGGGACGTGGTCGACCTGTCAGCGGGCTACCACGAGAAAGGTACGTGGACGGACGGCCTGTTAGCGGGCTACCACGAGGAAGGTACGTGGACGGCCTGTTAGCGGGCTACCACGAGGAAGGTACGTGGACGGCCTGTTAGAGGGGTACCACGGGCTTATGCGGGGTCTTCACGTATCTACCTACCCGCGGTAGCCCGGTAAAGGCCGACCACGTACCTTTGCCTGCGGTAGAGACCCGTGATCGCCCGGTACCAGACGGGTACCACGGGCTTATGCGGGTCTTCACGTATCTACCTACCCGCGGTAGCCCGGTAAAGGCCGACCACGTACCTTTGCCTGCGGTAGAGACCCGTGATCGCCCGGTACCAGACGGGTACCACGGGCTTATGCGGGTCTTCACGTATCTACCTACCCGCGGTAGCCCGGTAAAGGCCGACCACGTACCTTTGCCTGCGGTAGAGACCCGTGATCGCCCGGTACCAGACGGGTACCACGGGCTTATGCGGGTCTTCACGTATCTACCTACCCGCGGTAGCCCGGTAAAGGCCGACCACGTACCTTTGCCTGCGGTAGAGACCCGTGATCGCCCGGTACCAGACGGGTACCACGGGCTTATGCGGGGTCTTCACGTATCTACCTACCCGCGGTAGCCCGGTAAAGGCCGACCACGTACCTTTGCCTGCGGTAGAGACCCGTGATCGCCCGGTACCAGACGGGTACCACGGGCTTATGCGGGGTCTTCACGTATCTACCTACCCGCGGTAGCCCGGTAAAGGCCGACCACGTACCTTTGCCTGCGGTAGAGACCCGTGATCGCCCGGTACCAGACGGGTACCACGGGCTTATGCGGGGTCTTCACGTATCTACCTACCCGCGGTAGCCCGGTAAAGGCCGACCACGTACCTTTGCCTGCGGTAGAGACCCGTGATCGCCCTGGTACCAGACGGGTACCACGGGCTTATGCGGGTCTTCACGTATCTACCTACCCGCGGTAGCCCGGTAAAGGCCGACCACGTACCTTTGCCTGCGGTAGAGACCCGTGATCGCCCGGTACCAGACAGGCCGACCACGTACCTACACGTATCGAGGAATAATGCCAGCCTGGGTCCTGACACGGCCTAAGTAACAGGCTAGGGTTAGGGTTAGGGTTAGGGTTAGGGTTAGGGTTAGGGTTAGGGTTAGGGTTAGGGTTAGGGTTAGGGTTAGGGTTAGGGTTAGGGTTAGGGTTAGGGTTAGGGTTAGGGTTAGGGTTAGGGTTAGGGTTAGGGTTAGGCATCGTCAAGAGGCGGCTTAGGGTTAGGGTGTACGATGCCTGCCTTCGTTACGTTACGTTACATGAAATGTGATCGTTTCATCGAGAGACCTGCTGTACTATTCTTACGTGCGGCTTCCCGATGAAAAATTGTCAACCTGTAACACTTTTTGACTAGGCTATGGCTTTGGCTGGCCGCCGATGGTCGAGAGACCCGCGGTAACCTGTCCGCGTCTAACGTGCGACATCCCGATGAAAATCTCACCCACGTAAAAAATATTTACCGAGGGTATTGTTTGCCGGCCTGAATGGTCGAGAGACCCGCGGTAGCTCGCCTGCGTCTAACGTGCGGCTTCCCGATGAAAATGTAACCCACGTGAAATTTTTTTACCGACGGTATAGTTTGAAGGTCTCGATGGTCGAGAGACCCGCGGTAGCCTGTCCGCATCTAACGTGCGGCTTCCCGATGAAAATTTCACCCTTCTAAAAAATTGTTACCGAGGGTATAGTTTGACGGCCTCGATGGTCGAGAGACCCGCGGTAGCCTGCCTGCGTCTTACGTGCGGCTTCCCGATGAAAATTTCACCCTTGTAAAAATTTTTTACCGAGGGTATAGTTTGAAGGCCTCGATGGTCGAGAGACCCGCGGTAGCCTGTCCGCATCTAACGTGCGGCTTTCCGATGAACCTTTCAGCCTTGTAAAATTTTTTTTACCGAGGGTACAGTCAGACGGCTTCGATGGATGGTCGAGAGACCCGCGGTAGCCTGCCTGCGTCTAACGTACGGCTTCTCGATGAACAGTTCAGCCTTGTAAAATTTTTTTTACCGAGGGTACAGTCAGACGGCTTCGATGGATGGTCGAGAGACCCGCGGTAGCCTGTCCGCATCTAACGTGCGGCTTTCCGATGAACCTTTCAGCCTTGTAAAATTTTTTTACCGAGGGTACAGTCAGACGGCTTCGATGGATGGTCGAGAGACCCGCGGTAGCCTGCCTCGTCTAACGTGCGGCTTTCCGATGAACATTTCAGCCTTGTAAAAATTTTTTACCGAGGGTACAGTTAGACGGCTTCGATGGTCGAGAGACCCGCGGTAGTCTGCCTGCGTCTAACGGACGGCTTCCCGATGAACATTTCAGCCTTGTAAATTTTTTTTACCGAGGGTACAGTTAGACGGCTTCGATGGTCGAGAGACCCGCGGTAGCCTGCCTGCGTCTAACGTACGGCTTCTCGATGAACATTTCAGCCTTGTAAAATTTTTTTTACCGAGGGTACAGTCAGACGGCTTCGATGGATGGTCGAGAGACCCGCGGTAGCCTGCCTGCGTCTAACGTACGGCTTCTCGATGAACAGTTCACCCTTGTAAAAAATTTTTACCGAGGGTATAGTTTGAAGGCTTCGATGGTCGAGAGACCCGCGGTAGCCTGCCTGCGTCTAACGTACGGCTTCTCGATGAACATTTCAGCCTTGTAAAATTTTTTTTACCGAGGGTACAGTCAGACGGCTTCGATGGATGGTCGAGAGACCCGCGGTAGCCTGCCTGCGTCTAACGTACGGCTTCTCGATGAACAGTTCACCCTTGTAAAAAATTTTTACCGAGGGTATAGTTTGAAGGCTTCGATGGTCGAGAGACCCGCGGTAGCCTGCCTGCGTCTAACGTACGGCTTCTCGATGAACAGTTCACCCTTGTAAAAAATTTTTACCGAGGGTATAGTTTGAAGGCTTCGATGGTCGAGAGACCCGCGGTAGCCTGCCTGCGTCTAACGTACGGCTTCTCGATGAAAATTTCACCCTTGTAAAAAAATTTTACCGAGGGTATAGTTTGAAGGCTTCGATGGTCGAGAGACCCGCGGTAGCCTGCCTGCGTCTAACGTACGGCTTCTCGATGAACATTTCAGCCTTGTAAAATTTTTTTTACCGAGGGTACAGTCAGACGGCTTCGATGGATGGTCGAGAGACCCGCGGTAGCCTGCCTGCGTCTAACGTACGGCTTCTCGATGAACAGTTCACCCTTGTAAAAAATTTTTACCGAGGGTATAGTTTGAAGGCTTCGATGGTCGAGAGACCCGCGGTAGCCTGCCTGCGTCTAACGTACGGCTTCTCGATGAAAATTTCACCCTTGTAAAAAAATTTTACCGAGGGTATAGTTTGAAGGCTTCGATGGTCGAGAGACCCGCGGTAGCCTGCCTGCGTCTAACGTACGGCTTCTCGATGAACATTTCAGCCTTGTAAAATTTTTTTTACCGAGGGTACAGTCAGACGGCTTCGATGGATGGTCGAGAGACCCGCGGTAGCCTGCCTGCGTCTAACGTACGGCTTCTCGATGAACAGTTCAGCCTTGTAAATTTTTTTTACCGAGGGTATAGTTAGACGGCCTCGATGGTCGAGAGACCCGCAGTAGCTGGCCTGCGTCTAACGTACGGCTTCCCGATGAAAATTTCAGCCTTGTAATTTTTTTTTTACCGAGGGTATAGTCAGACGGCCTCGATGGTCGAGAGACCCGCGGTAGCCTGTCCGCGTCTAACGTGCGGCTTCCCGATGAAAATTTCACCCTCGTAATTTTTTTTTACCGAGGGTATAGTTAGACGGCCTCGATGGTCGAGAGACCCGCGGTAGCCTGTCCGCGTCTAACGTGCGACACCACGATGAACATTTCACCCTCGTAAAATTTTTTTACCGAGGGTATACTTTGCCGGCCTGGACGATCGAGAGACCCGCAGTAGCTGGCCTGCGTCTAACGTACGGCTTCCCGATGAAAATTTCAGCCTTGTAATTTTTTTTTTTACCGAGGGTATAGTCAGACGGCCTCGATGGTCGAGAGACCCGCGGTAGCCTGTCCGCGTCTAACGTGCGGCTTCCCGATGAAAATTTCACCCTCGTAATTTTTTTTTACCGAGGGTATAGTTAGACGGCCTCGATGGTCGAGAGACCCGCGGTAGCCTGTCCGCGTCTAACGTGCGACCCCACGATGAACATTTCACCCTCGTAAAATTTTTTTACCGAGGGTATACTTTGCCGGCCTGGACGATCGAGAGACCCGCGGTAGCCTGTCCGCGTCTAACGTGCGACCCCACGATGAACATTTCACCCTCGTAAAATTTTTTTACCGAGGGTATAGTTTGCCGGCCTGGACGATCGAGAGACCCGCG
>NW_026963810.1:0-10923 GCF_036588685.1 Mytilus trossulus | reverse complement strand
TATTACATGTTTAAAATTATGTGAACTTCAAAAAATATAATTCATAGTACCAAAACAGGGTGTTGAAATTTTTCAGTTTTACATTATAATCTCCTCTTTATCTGTAATTAATTTACACAAACCAAACTTGAGCAGTTTTGACTAAAGTATTAAATAAAACAAAATCTGAGACTACAAATCAAAATTGAAAAGCTATTGGAAAAGAGGATATATGGTATAGTTTGACAACAATTATATTAGAGAGCTTGTGCAGTCTTCAAGATGAACTGTTAAATCTACAGGTCCAGAGCTCAATTTTTGAAAATTTTTAGTTAGATTCTGTTGGCCTGTAGATATGATTTTTACAGGCCTGAGAGCAATTTTACTTGCCTGGGCTGCCAATCTATACACAAAATAGATGGGGAACAGCCTTACCAATATCCTCTGCCAACAAAAACAAGAAGGCACACCCTGACTGTTTCTTGTGGAATAAAGGGTATAGAATTTTCTTCTTCAAAAGGGAAAAATTGTGTATTGGTACTTTTATATATATATACATTTATTAGCAAAGGAAAATTGTTAGAAGGAACAAGGATCTATGAGTTGACACAAAGAAGTGAAACTCGTTTGAATTTCACTACATGTACATGTATATGCCTATGACTTGACTCTCTTCTAATTTGTTACACCTCAATGAACGAAATTTTATAGTTTTATTTTATTCTATATATATTACATTAGACATACCAGGTTTGGATTTAGAACTATCCTTTATCTCTGTTGAGAGGTCATCATCAACATTGTGGCCTTGAAGAATGTCATCCAAGAGGTTTTCTACTCTTTCCTCTCCTAAAAGAGATTAGAATACATTAAAGCAATACAATCTTGTGTTTTTCTGCAAGGTACAGTCTTCACAACAAATTTTCAAATCTGCAGACCAAGAATTTTAATATTTGAAAATTTTAATTAGATTTGGTTTGCCTGTAGTGATAATTTTTAAACGAGAAAGCAGATAAGTTCATAAAAAACTTTTATAAAATTTAGTGTGTACAATAACATCGAACATGGTGGCCACGGAAATCACAATGGCCCTTGTGCACGATGCAAACACTAAATTTAAAATGATCTTAATGAACTTTTTTGCTTTCTGTAAACCATTTTTAAGTTTTAAAAATACATCGATTATACATTATAACCTAATAATCAATGTTTAGAAGTCACAATTTACCGTTTCGGGATCCGGGAATTCTTTTTTCCAAATACAGGACCTCAGGATTTCGTGTGTTTAGGACCCAGATTTCAGGATTTCATATTTATAAGCCTGGGATTTCGGGATCAGGACCCCTCCTATCCCCACTCATCACTGGCTTTATAATCATGTAGAATGCAGAAAGTTTGGAATCTTAATTAAATAAAGTCATAACACATATCATATCATACAGTTTTTAGTAACGACAGCTGATAAATGTATACCACTTGAACTGAAAATATCAACATTTGAAAACGTTATCAACGGAAAACGTTTCTGAAGCTAAAATTTCGAGGAAAAATGCATAAATTATAAAACTGCATAGGTGATTGGTGAGTCAAATGGTCAAACTTACGTGAATTTTTTGTTTGGACATTAATATAGGTACTACATAATTTTAAAAATAACGGTTATCTTTGATTTCAGGGTTGATATTTATTTTTTCAAAATGCTTTGTCCTTTTTCAGCGCATTTTAGATTGCAAGCACGCTGTAGTTTATACCTTTAGAGTCAGTTGACTCCGCACTCATAACGCTCAAAGAGTGCCAAAGTTATTCCGTGTATCTCCTGCTAAAATGCCAAATTTCAAAGAAGAACAAATACTCTTAAATCATTTGTCTTTTTTTAAGATTATTTTACAATTTTCAAGATGGCCGAATCACTTCCTATTCGGAACTATGAAATTTTACACCTTAGAAAAAGCAAGAAACAATCCGAACGAGTTTTGAAGTTGTCTCCCATGGAAAATTAATAACAGAAATCAAGAAAGAGAAGAGAACAAGTAAACTTCAGTTATTTCACTGTTGCTTAGACGAATTAAAATTAGCAAGCACAATATTAACCAGTCAGTAATGTCCACTTCTTTATACAAGTATCAAATATAGCCACTTGTAATTTCCACCTCTGTAGCATTCTCTTTATTTATAAAGAGGGTTTGCAAAATTGTATCAATACATTAAGTAATTATTGTTCTTCTTGGAAATTGCAAGTCAATACAGAGAAATCAAAAGTAATGGTTTTTAATTCAAACGGAAAGTCTTTTCTGAACGAATTTTATTATAATGGCAAATCCTTAGAGATAGTTAATACTTATTGTTACTTGGGTATAAATATTAGATATAATGGCAGTTTTAATGTCGCCATCACTTCGCTTATGGAAAAAGCTAGGAAAGCGTATTTTAAAATAAAGAAAACAATAGGATTAGATAACCCTTGTAAACTTCTGGAAAAACTTTTTGATTCCTTAGTAGCCCCTATTCTCCTTTATTGTAGTGAAATCTGGGGGATTATTTCGACATTTAAAGACAGTGATGCCTACGAAAAGTTGCATATAAAATTTATTAAAGAAATCTTAGGAGTACACTGTAAGGCCTCGAATGATGCATGTCGTTCCGAACTTGCAAGACTGCCATTGAAAAATAGGATAATGTTATCTAGCATTAAATTCTGGGATCATTTAATCACTTCAGAAGGAAGTTTAGTTCACCAAATATATAATGCTACAAAAAAAAGCAACCCATGGGTTAAAAAGTTAAATATTATTATTCAAAACTTAGGTTTATCTTATTTGTCAAATGATAACCTTACTATTAAACCCCTGTTTGGTTTCATAAAACAAAGACTAACTGATCAGGGTTTTCAGGAACAACATGCAAATATTTCAGCATCTCCTAAATTAATATTTTTCCAGAGTGTCTACAAAATTAATGAACGGGCAGGTTATGTTGATGCTTTAAAAAATAGATCAGATCGATCATCATTATGTAAATTAAGAGTTAGTGCTCATAACCTTGCCATTGAAAGAGGAAGATATTTAAAAATGCCCAGAGATCAAAGAATTTGTGAAATCTGTAAAAGTGGCGAAATTGAAAATGAACAGCACATGTTGCTACACTGTAGCGGTTACTCCAGTATTAGAGAGTCTTTTGTATTAAAAATGTTTAATATTACAGGAAAAAGTGTAACCACATTGTGTGATAAAAATATAATAAATCTCATACTTAATAATACATCCTATAAGGCACTAAAATTATCTTCCTCTTTCGTAACAAATTGTTTTAATGCAAGAAGTAATCTATTGTAATAGATTTTCATTATACCTTTAATCGTTTATTCACATATATATATAATTGTTTGTATTTTACTACCATGTATAGCAAATTGTTTATCCATTCGGTCATTACCATTTATTGTAAATGCGTTTGTGCCAATAAAATATTGTCTATTGTCTATATTGTCTATTGTCTATTTATAAAAAGAAGCACCTCTTTATGATCTCTTTATGAGGACAGTAATGGTGGGAACTGTTATGACGTTTATTGGTAAACATTCTTGCCAAAAGATGTTAACGGTCACTTTTGGTGCATGACGAAAAAATGTACGACAATAAAAAAATAAGCTGAATTTGACAAATCAGGCTTTTCCCCCCTACAATATCAGTTAATTACCAAATCGCAATTACAAAGTGGAAAGGGATTGTAGTTGCAATAACTTGTTTTCCAATCCACAAAGAAAAATATGTTTGAACAAAAAAGTTTAAAATAATCAATTTTACCGGGGATGGCTCAATGATATGTAGCTTCATTTTGTGTGCATTTAATTTTTAAGTAATTAATAACGCCATCTAACAAACTATTGAGTTGACCTCTGAAGACCTGATGGTTATATAATCAATATAAACATTGAATATAGATATATATATATATATATACTTTTTGTAAATTGAAAGAGAACCCTCGCATTTTGATTTTCTAGGTTTGTGTAATTTCATATCAAAGATTAAAAATATATGTTAATCATAGTATTTGTCTGTATAATAATGACTTTTTTGTGGATCGACTCAATCAATCTAATGATTCACCTTTGTTTCACTTTCAATGTTGACATTCTTTTCCTAGGTAAGGGGTTTATTAAAGTTCACATGATTGCAGATTACTTGCTAGTGAATAATTCTTCATCAATGTTAATTAGCTTAATTTGACCAAAAAAAAGTGATAGCTAAATGCAAGTTATTATTTCACTATTTCATTGTATTTCACTTTCGTTAATCATACATAAACCAGTTGTTGGCATGACACAGGTTATGTTCTTTTGATAAATGTTTAAATGATGGTATGATACTAAACCCCTTACAGGAAGGATTGTGTCTGATATTCCTATGATGAAATCATAATCTTTCAATCAGTTTGATTGAAGTCTGGAGCTGGCATGTCAGTTAACTGCTAGTAGTCTGTTGTTATTTATGTATTATTGCCATTTTGTTTATTTTCTTTGCTTACATGTACATCTTCTGGCATCAGACTCAGACTTCTCTTGAACTGAATTATAAATGTGCATATTGTTATGCGTTTACTTTTCTACATTGGCTAGAGGTATAGAGAGAGGGTTTAATTTTACAATGAGGTATTTGGTGTACATGACCTTGTTGAAGGCCAAATTATGAATACATCGACAACACATATATCCTATGAGTTTTATTATTGTGCAGCAATATATATGTTTATAGATATAGGAGTAATAGTCTTTCTTTTTTAAATTGACATTTATTTTAAATTGTGCAGACTTTATCTTAGTAAAGAAATACTTTATAAGTTTTATCCTGTGCAATACCACAATGAAAATTTCACAATTACATTTTATTGTAAATAAGATGATACCCTTCACCTATGTTTACCAATCAAATCTTCACCCTTTTTTTTTTTACCTGTTTTACCTGTCGCCAAAAGGTATAAACTACAAAATTTTTAAGAAAAACTTGGAATTCGAAGAATATTTTAATATTTTTGACTTCAAAGACGCTATTGTTTTTTGTCGATTTCGAACGACTAATACTAAGTTGCCGATTGAAACAGGAAGATGGCAAAACGTGATAGAGAAAACCGCTTTTGCAGTCTATGTAACAATCGACAAATAGGTGACGAATATAATTTTATATTTGAATGCAATTTTTTCCATCAAAAACGAAAAGAGTTTTTAACTGCATATTTTACAAAACGGCAAAATACAGTTAAATTCTCTGAACTTATGTCAAGTACAAGAAAACCAGTTCTGAAGAAGCTTTGTTCTTTTATAAAAAATATAAATACTTGTGTTTGTACTCAAGGCTTGTAACTTTTGTAACCTCTCTCGCTTGTTTTGTACATATTGTAAATATTTATTGTTGTATTTGTTTTCTCTGTACCAATGTAATGCTTTATGAGAATAAAGATATATAGTAACCATATCACCACAAATTTTGTTTTTTTTTACTCATGAAAACTCAAATTAATAAGCATGATAAGAGAATGGTTCTTTGAAATACCCAAGATATGTTAATATTTTTTTTACTACAATCAAATGTATGGGTTATTTCCTACAACTGTATGTAATAGGCTATTATTTGAACTTGGAATTATTTTTAATTATGGAATTTGCATAATTTCTTGAGTTTAAATTTTTTAATTAATTCCATGTTTATTTGGTATTATAATTTTTTGAGTGGTTTATAACACTTTCCATACAATGTATTTTGGTTAGATAGTGTTGTGGGTTGCACAGTACATTCTATTGAAAATATACTATTTTCTTTGTAATAGAAAGTGTTGTGCGCAGCACAGAACATTTCAGTACAGTATGAACATGGAATTTATTAAAACTCTTTAACATATGAAACAGGATGTGAGGTATTATTATAATTGATCTCAAAACAAAATGAATGTTAGAAAGTGTAAAGATGATACTAAATCTATGATAACTAGTACTATATCAACATAGTATGATTAATATTAGTCAAGGCAATATAAAATAAAGTATAACAAAGAATACTACCTACCATTTTCAGAATCTGTCATTTTGAAAAGAACATAAGCTACTAATTTAACATATATTTAATATCAGAGGTTGACATATACCTGACACATATTTGTATCCTAAGTTTATGACGTCATTCATTAGCATGGTATATAACTAACCTTTGAGTGTTATGAAAAAAGGCTTAGAATACAGATGATTCACCTAGTAATGTCAAATACACTAATTAGCATAGTAATTAACAATAGATCAGTAGAGAGTAAAACTATAGAGTTGTAAATGTCATCAGAGTTGTTTTCTGATGTCATTATATGAGTCATGACAATAGACAGGTGCTCTATTCTATAGGTTCTAGACCACTAACTAGTCAATGACAATAGACAGGTGCTCTATTCTATAGGTTCTAGACCACTAACTAGTCAATGACAATAGACAGGTGCTCTATTCTATAGGTTCTAGACCACTAACTAGTCAATGACAATAGACAGGTGCTCTCTATTCTATAGGTTCTAGACCACTAACTAGTCAATGACAATAGACAGGTGCTCTCTATTCTATAGGTTCTAGACCACTAACTAGTCAATGAACTAAAGAGTTGTAAATGTCATCAGAGTTGTTTTCTGATGTCATTATATGAGTCATGACAATAGACAGGTGCTCTATTCTATAGGTTCTAGACCACTAACTAGTCAATGACAATAGACAGGTGCTCTATTCTATAGGTTCTAGACCACTAACTAGTCAATGACAATAGACAGGTGCTCTCTATTCTATAGGTTCTAGACCACTAACTAGTCAATGACAATAGACAGGTGCTCTATTCTATAGGTTCTAGACCACTAACTAGTCAATGACAATAGACAGGTGCTCTATTCTATAGGTTCTAGACCACTAACTAGTCAATGACAATAGACAGGTGCTCTCTATTCTATAGGTTCTAGACCACTAACTAGTCAATGACAATAGACAGGTGCTCTATTCTATAGGTTCTAGACCACTAACTAGTCAATGACAATAGACAGGTGCTCTCTATTCTATAGGTTCTAGACCACTAACTAGTCAATGACAATAGACAGGTGCTCTATTCTATAGGTTCTAGACCACTAACTAGTCAATGACAATAGACAGGTGCTCTATTCTATAGGTTCTAGACCACTAACTAGTCAATGACAATAGACAGGTGCTCTCTATTCTATAGGTTCTAGACCACTAACTAGTCAATGACAATAGACAGGTGCTCTATTCTATAGGTTCTAGACCACTAACTAGTCAATGACAATAGACAGGTGCTCTCTATTCTATAGGTTCTAGACCACTAACTAGTCAATGACAATAGACAGGTGCTCTCTATTCTATAGGTTCTAGGCCACTAACTAGTCAATGACAATAGACAGGTGCTCTATTCTATAGGTTCTAGACCACTAACTAGTCAATGACAATAGACAGGTGCTCTATTCTATAGGTTCTAGACCACTAACTAGTCAATGACAATAGACAGGTGCTCTCTATTCTATAGGTTCTAGACCACTAACTAGTCATGACAATAGACAGGTGCTCTATTCTATAGGTTCTAGACCACTAACTAGTCAATGACAATAGACAGGTGCTCTATTCTATAGGTTCTAGACCACTAACTAGTCAATGACAATAGACAGGTGCTCTATTCTATAGGTTCTAGACCACTAACTAGTCAATGACAATAGACAGGTGCTCTATTCTATAGGTTCTAGACCACTAACTAGTCAATGACAATAGACAGGTGCTCTATTCTATAGGTTCTAGACCACTAACTAGTCAATGACAATAGACAGGTGCTCTCTATTCTATAGGTTCTAGACCACTAACTAGTCAATGACAATAGACAGGTGCTCTATTCTATAGGTTCTAGACCACTAACTAGTCAATGACAATAGACAGGTGCTCTATTCTATAGGTTCTAGACCACTAACTAGTCAATGACAATAGACAGGTGCTCTCTATTCTATAGGTTCTAGACCACTAACTAGTCAATGACAATAGACGAGTGCTCTATTCTATAGGTTCTAGACCACTAACTAGTCAATGACAATAGACAGGTGCTCTCTATTCTATAGGTTCTAGACCACTAACTAGTCAATGACAATAGACAGGTGCTCTATTCTATAGGTTCTAGACCACTAACTAGTCAATGACAATAGACAGGTGCTCTATTCTATAGGTTCTAGACCACTAACTAGTCAATGACAATAGACAGGTGCTCTCTATTCTATAGGTTCTAGACCACTAACTAGTCAATGACAATAGACAGGTGCTCTATTCTATAGGTTCTAGACCACTAACTAGTCAATGACAATAGACAGGTGCTCTCTATTCTATAGGTTCTAGACCACTAACTAGTCAATGACAATAGACAGGTGCTCTCTATTCTATAGGTTCTAGACCACTAACTAGTCAATGACAATAGACAGGTGCTCTATTCTATAGGTTCTAGACCACTAACTAGTCAATGACAATAGACAGGTGCTCTATTCTATAGGTTCTAGACCACTAACTAGTCAATGACAATAGACAGGTGCTCTCTACTCTATAGGTTCTAGACCACTAACTAGTCATGACAATAGACAGGTGCTCTATTCTATAGGTTCTAGACCACTAACTAGTCAATGACAATAGACAGGTGCTCTCTATTCTATAGGTTCTAGACCACTAACTAGTCAATGACAATAGACAGGTGCTCTATTCTATAGGTTCTAGACCACTAACTAGTCAATGACAATAGACAGGTGCTCTATTCTATAGGTTCTAGACCACTAACTAGTCAATGACAATAGACAGGTGCTCTATTCTATAGGTTCTAGACCACTAACTAGTCAATGACAATAGACAGGTGCTCTCTATTCTATAGGTTCTAGACCACTAACTAGTCAATGACAATAGACAGGTGCTCTATTCTATAGGTTCTAGACCACTAACTAGTCAATGACAATAGACAGGTGCTCTATTCTATAGGTTCTAGACCACTAACTAGTCAATGACAATAGACAGGTGCTCTCTATTCTATAGGTTCTAGACCACTAACTAGTCAATGACAATAGACAGGTGCTCTATTCTATAGGTTCTAGACCACTAACTAGTCAATGACAATAGACAGGTGCTCTCTATTCTATAGGTTCTAGACCACTAACTAGTCAATGACAATAGACAGGTGCTCTATTCTATAGGTTCTAGACCACTAACTAGTCAATGACAATAGACAGGTGCTCTATTCTATAGGTTCTAGACCACTAACTAGTCAATGACAATAGACAGGTGCTCTCTATTCTATAGGTTCTAGACCACTAACTAGTCAATGACAATAGACAGGTGCTCTATTCTATAGGTTCTAGACCACTAACTAGTCAATGACAATAGACAGGTGCTCTCTATTCTATAGGTTCTAGACCACTTACTAGTCAATGACAATAGACAGGTGCTCTATTCTATAGGTTCTAGACCACTAACTAGTCAATGACAATAGACAGGTGCTCTATTCTATAGGTTCTAGACCACTAACTAGTCAATGACAATAGACAGGTGCTCTATTCTATAGGTTCTAGACCACTAACTAGTCAATGACAATAGACAGGTGCTCTCTATTCTATAGGTTCTAGACCACTAACTAGTCAGTGACAATAGACAGGTGCTCTATTCTATAGGTTCTAGACCACTAACTAGTCAATGACAATAGACAGGTGCTCTCTATTCTATAGGTTCTAGACCACTAACTAGTCAATGACAATAGACAGGTTCTCTATTCTATAGGTTCTAGACCACTAACTAGTCAATGACAATAGACAGGTGCTCTATTCTATAGGTTCTAGACCACTAACTAGTCAATGACAATAGACAGGTGCTCTCTATTCTATAGGTTCTAGACCACTAACTAGTCAATGACAATAGACAGGTGCTCTATTCTATAGGTTCTAGACCACTAACTAGTCAATGACAATAGACAGGTGCTCTCTATTCTATAGGTTCTAGACCACTTACTAGTCAATGACAATAGACAGGTGCTCTATTCTATAGGTTCTAGACCACTAACTAGTCAATGACAATAGACAGGTGCTCTATTCTATAGGTTCTAGACCACTAACTAGTCAATGACAATAGACAGGTGCTCTATTCTATAGGTTCTAGACCACTAACTAGTCAATGACAATAGACAGGTGCTCTATTCTATAGGTTCTAGACCACTAACTAGTCAATGACAATAGACAGGTGCTCTATTCTATAGGTTCTAGACCACTAACTAGTCAATGACAATAGACAGGTGCTCTATTCTATAGGTTCTAGACCACTAACTAGTCAATGACAATAGACAGGTGCTCTATTCTATAGGTTCTAGACCACTAACTAGTCAATGACAATAGACAGGTGCTCTCTATTCTATAGGTTCTAGACCACTAACTAGTCAATGACAATAGACAGGTGCTCTATTCTATAGGTTCTAGACCACTAACTAGTCAATGACAATAGACAGGTGCTCTCTATTCTATAGGTTCTAGACCACTAACTAGTCAATGACAATAGACAGGTGCTCTCTATTCTATAGGTTCTAGACCACTAACTAGTCAATGACAATAGACAGGTGCTCTCTATTCTATAGGTTCTAGACCACTAACTAGTCAATGACAATAGACAGGTGCTCTATTCTATAGGTTCTAGACAACTAACTAGTCAATGACAATAGACAGGTGCTCTATTCTATAGGTTCTAGACCACTAACTAGTCAATGACAATAGACAGGTGCTCTATTCTATAGGTTCTAGACCACTAACTAGTCAATGACAATAGACAGGTGCTCTATTCTATAGGTTCTAGACCACTAACTAGTCAATGACAATAGACAGGTGCTCTATTCTATAGGTTCTAGACCACTAACTAGTCAA
>NW_026963809.1:0-20441 GCF_036588685.1 Mytilus trossulus | reverse complement strand
ATCTACTTTAATTAGTAACTTAGGGAGTGCAAACGAATGGAGCACATCAGACCTTCTTACAAAAGCAGTTATTTGCACATCTGCTGGAGCCACCATCCGGTTATCAACATCCAACAAACGATACCCTCCCTTTTCTAAATGTCTCCTGCTGGTCTTCTATGTAAGAATCAATTGTATAACACGAAATTCTTTCAGCGCTTTCTCTAGAGCTTGAGTGTCTAAATTGCGACAAAATTCGTAAGATCAGTACCATTGTTTCCCAATCGCCTTAAAATTTCACCGGGGCCGTTTTACTTCTTCTATATAATATAGGTTAATTATAGAAGGAAACCACAACCCTACTAACATCAACATTGGCACAATAGTCCATCAAAATTCTAATCGTTGACGGTTCAAGAAATGGCGATAAGAAAATTTAGTAAGAAGGATTACGCATCCTATATATATAACAAAGACCAACACAGCCACTGCTACTATCATCACAAAACCATGGTACCGGAACAGGTCTTTCCCTAGTTCCCCATGGACAATATCACCAAAATATCGACTCCCGTAAAAAGACATATTTATATTTTTCTACACTTATTAGCCCACTCACGTGCGCTACTTTCGCGATTTACTAATTTTAATAACTTGAAATAAGCTAAAAACTTAAACCATTTCAGGTCTACAGGACGACTCCTACAGAATTTAGGGTATTCAAGCAGCTTGTCCCACACCCACAAAGAAAGAGGGTTTAATAACAACCTAGAGAAATAAATGACTGAAAGACACTGCCCCAAAATGATATAAGGCTCCCGCACTGGGCGAGCACCAATCCATGTTAACCTAATAAACCTACCAACCAACACTCAAAACACTACTTGATTAAACGGGTAAAAACATAAACTTCGATACTTACCTCTGTGAAGACTAGGAATTAGGTATAATACTACAATCGACAAAAACATAACATATACCCCCCCCGCTTTATGAGGAATTGAACGAAGGATTGCATAAGCAAACATAAAATACCACTCAGGCTGAACATGGATTGGCGTTTTTATAGGATTAGCAGGCCAATAGTTTAAATGATTCCCTAACAGCTCAGGATCCACACACACTAAATATATAAAAAAGAACCTAAAGCAAACATAACCAAAAAGATCTTTAATAGTATAGAAGGGGTGGAAGGGCACACACATAGTACCTCTTTCAATACCCAAAGGGTTATTACTCCCTTTCTCATGTAAAAAAAACAGGTGTAAAAAAACAACCGCCACTATCACAAACGGTAAGAGAAAGTGTAAAGTATAAAACCGCTTTAGAGTTGCATTACACACGGTCCAACCCCCTCATACATAGCGGAGCATACTCTCTCCTACTACGGGGATCACTCTAAGTATATTAGTAATAACAGTAGCCCCCCAATATGACATTTGCCCCCAAGGCAAAGTGTAACCGAGGAAAGCCTCCGCCATAGTTAACAAAAACAAATGCACCCCAAAATACCACACTGTCTTATCTAAATAAGACCCATAATACAGCCCACGAGCAATGTGCGCATAAATACAGATAAAAAACATAGAGGACCCATTTGCATGAATATTACGCAACATTCATCCTTTTTCCACATTACGCATAATATGTACTACAGAATCGAATGCCATGTCTTCATGAGCAGTATAATGAGTTGACAATAAAAGACCCCTTAGAAGTTGGATAATTAGGCACAAGCCTAGTATAGAGCCAAACCTTCACCAAGCGTTTAAGTTTACAGGACAAGGCAAATCATAGAACCTGTCATTCATAATCTTCACCAACTTATTAGTACTTCGTCACGGACCAACCCTCTTAGGCGTGTTAATATTATTCACAGTATTGTTACCAACCATCTCATAAGAAAGGCCTACACCTTGTTTATGAGTTTACAGCTCACCACCTCTTCCTCGGCCACCTCATGAATTTTTGTTATATATACAGGCACAAACCCCCCGCACACCGCATTTTTTTATGAGTACACATAAGCTTGGACCCCCCTTTTTACACCTCTGAAGACACCCAAAGTGTTAAGTGTCCAACTTTGTTTTTGCTCCATTTTTACTTTATTTTTAATTAGACTTAAAGCGACCAACAACTTACGCTTCAAAAATTTTTTTATTTTTAAGATACACGCCTCGTTTTCGAACCGAAAACCACATGAGCAACCAGAGCTGGGGTAAATGAGGAAATAAACGTCTCAAATCCCCATTATCCTACAGCTTACAATTAGCTATAGAGCCCAAGTAACTTAGAATTTAAGGGTCAAATTCACCACTTTCTCTGCCAATAATTAGGTTGAATCTCATGTGGTCCTGAAGAATGCTTACTCCCCGCAAAGGCTTTGTAGCCTTTCAAGCATACACTAAAACCAAGTTAATTAGGTGTAAGGAGACCCGTATTGACCAGTTTTTAAATAGACCATAACAGCCTAACAATAAACGAATTAACTGTAATTTTGCTTATCTTATGGATTATTTTAATAAATTATAACTATTAATACACCAATAAACTTTAACTATGAGCATTAATAACTACTGACCCCGTCTTTACTAACATCAGGAACACTGTCTTCTTCACTTACAACCACATTTCTCTGCTCGACTGGCTGACAGACATTAGCTGGGACTTCAGGCTCCACAACAGCTATTTGTTCTTCTAAAGGAACATAGCCACCCTCAGCATGGGGGCCCCCTTCCTCCTGATTATCAGGAACAACTTCAGCGACACCATTCACAACAGCATCTCCAACAGCTGAAATAGTTTCAGGTAATGGGAGCACCCTAACAGTGTCACCCCCTCCGCCCTGACATAAGTCCCCTCCTCCAACGTCTATTCTAAACACTCAGTTTTTATATGAAAAAAAACCATCTCACACACCCCTTAACAGTAAGCCTTTTTTTGCAGCAAACCCCTGCCTAAGCCACTCTCATACAGCCTCTCTAGTGCCCAACACATTCAACAATCTATCACTAAGCAACACACTCATTTACATAAAAAGAACCCTTTTTATAAGTTAATCAGCCTATTATACAATATTATTTATGTCATTACAGATCCGTCACAAAGTATTGCTTTAGCTAAAAACTCGCTCGCTTAAAAGAGACCTTAAAGCTATGCATAAGCTTTTGGGTTAACAAACCCAAAAACTTCAATTAAAATAAAGCTTCGCAGGGTCTTGTTGCTCTTCTTTTACACACAGGCCTCTTCGCTTTACCCTTATGCAGAGAAGTACTAAAATTTATTTGCCCCACTTTACTTCAAGTAAGCTTTTTATGAGGCAATCGTGTGCATTTCTTTAGAAAGATAAATTCTAAAAAACCTCAGTGAGATGAGCCTAAAACTAATTAACTCCTCTTAAATTGTTTATAAAGAAAAGCTTTAACTTTTTCTTTAGGAATCAAAGTCCTACGTACTATAATACTTCTTTATAACACCTCAGAGCAATAAACTACTTTTGAGCTTAGCTTCATCAAAGCAACTGGGCCATCCCCCCACGTACAACTAAGCTAGGAAGAATTTGTAGCTCTCAGTTATATTAACATTAGCAACTAAACACAACTTAAGAGACAGGCTATCTGGCTTGAGAATAAGAATCTTATACCCTAAGCAAATTACTGGGATTTTCAATTAACAGCTCAACATTCTAGCTTAATTTATTCACCCAGCGTACACTAATTTCATTAAAATTTTTGCCCAGAAGGCAAATATAGTAATTATTGCTATGTAACCATCCTATAACCAGCACATTTAACAGCCTAACGCCACGTTTATTTACATAAAAAGGCCCTATACAATATTGTCTATAGCACTCAGATCTGTGACAGAACATTGCTTTGCTTAAAAACCTTTTATACGAAACTAACTCACTTAAAAGGGACCTCAGGACCAGACATAAACTTCATCACTTGTAGTCTTTGTAAGTTTATAACCCACCTAACCCCCTTTTAGGCGTGTTAATATTACATACTATTGTTAACACTTACTTTTTAAGACGCTCACAACCTTGTTTACAAGCTCACGCTTCTACGTTTCACAATTTTATTTAGCTTCATTTTGTTGCTGCACACCACATTTTTGTCACCTCTATTTAACCTGCTTTCCTATTTCCTCCCCTCCAGATCAGCCCCCCCAGGCATTAGTGTGTCATTTTGATTTTATTTTATTTTTGATTTACTTTTTTGCTTAGACTTTAAGTGACCCATGAATTACGCTTTGGGAACTTTCATATGACTTGATTTCTATTTATTTTTTGATTTTAAGATACAGATAGTCTAGTTTTCAAACCCCAAAAAATCACATGAGCAACCAAAATTAGGGCAAACGAAAAAAATTAACACCTTAGATCCATTTCTCCTGCAGTTTACAATTAACCACAGGAAGCAAATAGCTTTAGAATTTAGGTTTAAGTTTGTTTTTTTCTACCACTAATTAGGTTAAGTCTCACATGACTCTGAAAAATGCTTACTCACTGTAAAGGGTTCAAAACCTTATCTACAACAGGTTGTAAAGCATAATCTAAAACAAGTTTGGACAGGTATGGGCATTCGCAACTAGATTTTCAATAAAATACACAATGTCAAGTAAAATTAAGTTTTACTTTGACTTATAAGTTATCTTAACTAAGGGCTTTTTACATGCATCAGCAACAGGGTTTCCGTGTAAAAGGACAGGAGAACAGGCCTTGCGGTCACTGTACCGGCCGGTAACAGGAAATGCGGTACACTATAAAACCTCATTCTTAAGGGTTTCCACAGTGTTTGGTTTTTTTTTGTCTGTTACTAGCACAAATCCATTACACACCGCCTTTTTAGAACCCTTGTTTTATTCTTTAGGTGGGTGATTGCTGCTTTTTGGCTGCATTAATAGACTGTTTTATTTTTTACCTAATTTGCAACCCGTTTTAACCCTATTTTTTAATAAAATAGCAATACTAATTTTAACAAGAACCAACGACACGCCCTACCGCCACTAATTGGCCTTCAGCTTCATAAAAGGCAACCCTTTTTATAAACTAATCAGTTTATTGCGTAGCATTATTTAAGCAATGACAGAGCCAGGGCAAAGCGTTGCTTTAGCGAAAAAGTCCTTTCGTACAAAATTAGCTCATTTTTAAAAGAGGATAGAAACTGAACTAGCTCACGCCGTTCTGAACTCAGCTCATGTTAGATTTTAAAGGGCGAACAGACCCACCATTAGAAGCTTCTACGCCTCTAGGATATCTAAAGCCAACATCGAGGTCGCAATCTTCCCCTCCAATACCATCTTTCGGGAGAAATTGCGCTGTTATCCCTAGAGTAGCTAGCCACACATATAAAGTTAGGAAATACGAGTTAGATTTATATAATAGTGAAAGACTTATTTTCACTGATCTCCCATCAAAATCGTATAAGAGCCAAAAACTCCAATTAAGATAAAGCTTCATAGGGTCTTGTCGTCCTTCTTTTACATAAAGGCCTCTTCACCTTAAAGTTAGTTTAAATTAAATTTTCAGACACAGCACCTTCTTCGTTAACCCTTTCATACCATCCTTCAATTGAAAGGCAAATTATCGCGCTACCTTAGGACGCTCACGTTAACGCCGCCGTTTACAACAAACATTACTCTAGTTGCACTGGGCAGGGACTACCTTTTACTTACATCAAAAGGAAATGTTTTTGTTAAACAGTCGAGAAGTTTAGTTTGCCGAATTCGTTTAAAAACTTTTATTTAGCCTTTAGTTTTTTAAGGTAAAACAAAATAGTAATACCAAATAAATAATATTTTTACTCGTTTTTATCATAGTCACTGGTCCTACAACCATAGGCTTATTTTAAAGTAAATGAATAACCCAATTAATCTTTTTTCCCCATCTGGTTTTAGTTAAAATACACTAATATCTAATAGCCAGTTTAAAGCCTATAGAAACCCAATTTTTTTTTAACATCAATTTTAGTATTTTTCAGCTTAACCCAAAAAATTTTACCCCTTAAATAGTTAAGGAAAATGCTTACACATCTTTTTAAGCCAACCAGATATCTAAAAGCGCGAATAGTATCTAGCCGCTATTCTTTAGTTTAATTAAATCTCTGCCACGATTTCTTAACTCAAAAAAATAACTCTCTTTTATTCGGGAAAATTAAATTCTTAAACTTGTCTTGAAAAACCCTTATGCAAAAGGTACTAAAATTTATTTATACTATTTTAATTCAAGTGCACTTTTCACAAAACAATTATGCACGTCTCTTTAAAAAAGATAAATTATAAAAAGCCTCAGTAAGAGGAATCTAGAACTGACAATTCTAAGTTATATATTAACTACTTTTAACTTATTTATGAAGAAGAAGATTAACTTTTTCTTTAGGAATCAAAGCCCTACTTACTACAATTTTTCTTTATAACGCTTCGAAGTTCTAAGTGCCAAAAAACTACTTTTGAACTTTGCTTCATCAAAGCAACTGGATCATCCCCCACGTGGCACTAAGCTTAGGCCTAACTAGACTATGGAGAATTTGCAGTTCTCAGTTATATTAACATTAACTACTAAGCACAACTTAAGAGAAATACTATCTGACTTAAGAATGAAAATCTTATGTTTTCCCTAAACTACTTAAGCAAGCCAAAGCAAATTACTGCGATTTTGAATTAACAGCTCAACGTTTTAGCTTAAACTATTTGGCCAGCATACACTAATTTCATTAGAACTTTTGCTTGGAAGGCAAATATAATATTATTTACTATATATGCATATTATAGCCTAGCAGCAACTTCCGTTACTGCTACCTTGTTACGACTTTTCACAGGTTTCCCCGCGAGCGACGGGCGATTAGTACTCATCTGATTGTATTCAGGGTAATTTTATTTTTAACCCTTACTTACAAGTCCTTCTTCAAAGGCAAGTTTTCTTATCTTATTTGTCTACTTAGTTGAGCTACCTTTTAGTAGCTCAATCTTTGAATTATTGCTTAAGTTACATCTGTATCCCAGATTAACCTTGTCATAAGCTGCATGTCAATCTGAATTATTTTTGAAGTTGTGCTACATGGGCATATAGCCAATTCTAGTAGCTGCACCTAACTAAAAGTAACTTACCTTACCGAACTCAGCAAGTAAAATAAGAGTTAGCTTCAGTAATAACCAAAAATTTTACCCGGACACTCACCATATTAGAGTAAACAACCATACACACGCACTAATAAGACAAGGCTCAAATGTAGGTGGGTTATCCTTTAACACCCAGGATCCCCTGTTTTCTATCTCAGACACCGCCTATTTATTTCTCTTTGACAACCAAATGTTTAGTTAAGAGGAACTTTTGTTTTAAACTATGGATAACAGGGTATCTAATCCTGGTTTCACTTCATAGATTCGTTAGAAGCTCACTAAAACTTTAGGAATATAACCACAAAAAACCGTTAACATTACACTGCACCTATAGTTTTTTTATAGTTTTATAACACAACATTGACTCTAACCAATCCGCTTAAATTTATATTCGAACTGAATCTAACCGCGGCTGCTGGCATTCATCAATTGACCCCGAATTTGTCAAAAAGCTGGGTTAAAGTTTCCTTTATTAACCAATTTTCCCCACTGATGTTGAACTTGCACTTAATTTGTTCAAGCCCGCATTTAGAATCATGAGAAGCATTTTGCCCATAAATTTAGGGCCATAATCAAACCCTCCTACAGATTTGACACAAGGTACTAAAGTATCCATCTTCCTCATTTTCAATGAGACGCTTTAATTAAGCTACTGTATCTTCTATTTTAGGTTTATTTTACTCTTCGTAAAGGCACCATGGTTTTTATGCACAAATACGACACCACTAATATTACAAACAGTAACACACCAGCTATTAGGATATATAACCTTAACCCGCTTCTTTCAGCCATGAAACTTAGAAACAAAGACCCGCTAATTTCTCTGTACTCGTAATTCATAAGACCCATAAGGACCGCTCTGGCACAACACCTTCTGACGAGAACCATAAACTCTAGATTAAAACGATACACTTCATTGGGGTAGATCCTTAAAACATACAAGAACAGGACTATTACACCCCTAACGTAAGTTAGGAACAATAAGAACCCTAACAACCTTCTAACCTCCAGTGCAACCTCCACACATGCAATTATAGACCCCCTCAATAGCACTAGCCCTAAAGAAATAGGTTGCTTGGCAATTAAGACAATCGAAAACACAGCCATCAAAATTACACATATGACTATAACTCTCATTATATAAACATAATTAAGCTTACGCCCCCCGCTACCACCAGCCCTCATACTACCAGCTGGTAGGTAAAATAATTTTTCTGAACAATTTCATTCAAACAGCTGAGTTGACCTAGTCCCTTATGGGCACCTTGAGGGCCCAATAGCTCTAGTCAACCTTGATCCAGACTTTGAGCTACCATCCTGGACCCCTTAAAGAAGGCCATTTTTCTGGGGTGGGAGGTTAGCCTCTCTATGAGCCACATTCTCAAAAAGAATCTTAATAGTTTGGCTGACGACCAAGGCTTAGACCCTAATTTTCTAAGCACTCCTCATCACAAAATTAACCCTACAAAGGGAATAAGAAATACTCTGACTCTCTCATATTTCTCAAGAACTACTACAAACCCAAACCTCTCTATTTTCCTCCCTAATACCCCTCCTAAGATAATAGCCCCAATATACAGGCTAAGAAAAGGAGTTTGTATATTTAAGTGCTCATTAATCCGCAAACTTCTGCTATTAACGTAATTAGACCCAAGTATTACTCTAAATACAATCCGTGCCCTATAAAAAGAAGTGAAGATTAAACCTGTTAGCTCTAATAAATAGCACCCATAAGTTATTCTTCTGTCTATCATTCTTAGCTCAATTATTAGGTCTTTAGAGAAAAACCCTCTTATAAACGGGGCCCCTCTCAAGGACACAATTGCAACCGTTATTGCACCCATTCTTACCGGTAATCCTTGCCACAAGCTTCTTAACCCCCGGATATCTTGGATTCTTTGGTTTCTATGAATAACACCCCCTGCGCCTAGAAACAACAAAGCTTTAAATACCGCATGGGTTACTAAATGAAAAAAAGCTACAGACGGAAGAAGGATTGAAATCGAGAATATTATTAACCTTAACTGCCTCAAAGTCGAGAGTGCGATTACCTTTTTTAGGTCAAACGCAAACACAGCCCTTGACCCCGCTAATATTAGAGTAAATAGTCTTAAGACTATAAGTATTTGAGTCACAAAGGGATTAGCTCTGATAATATAAAAAGAGCGAAGAATCAAATAAACCCCAGCTGTCACCAATGTCGAAGAATGCACCAAAGAGGAGACCGGTGTGGGTGCCGCCATGGCAGCAGGTAGCCATGCGCAAAACGGCATTTGTGCGCTTTTAGTTATACCTGCAAGAACTACCACAAACCCTAAATTAACCCATGTCTGCACTGGGTGGTATATATAAATTAACCACCCCCCTTCTCTTAAAAAAATAGAAACTCTAAAAAGTACGAAAAACATCCCCAATTCGATTAGTCAAAGCTGTCAACATAGCCGCAGATAACCTCTTATTGTTCTGGTAATAAGCCACTAATAGGAATGAGGTGAGCCCTAGCCCGTCTCAACCAATTAAAAGTATTACTAAATTAGGAACTAAGATTATAAACACTATAGACAGCACAAACAACCATACTAATCCCATAAACCGCTTGTAGTATGGCTCTCCAGCTATATACCACTTGCAGTAGGTTGCTACACTTCCTCTAATTACCAAAACCGTCCCAACAAAGACTATTCTTACGCTATCTAGTAGAACTCTGAAGCTAAATGAGAGACAATTACTCTCTCAAACAGTAACTTCCAATAAATAAGCTTTTCCAAAGGTCCTCCCTCTAAGAATAAATAAGTATCCAATCAGAATCAGTAAAAGTAACCCTAAGTTACTTTTTAATTGTATGATACTATTTTTACGAGCCATCTCTTAGTAACCTTGACATCAAATCGTCTCCGCATAGTCGCATCACCATAACCAGAAGGGCCAAGCAAATTCTGGCTTCGCAAACAGCTAAACATAGAATTAGTAAAATTAACCAAAACTGATTTATTAGAAACACATGGGTTACAAACAATAAGCCTAGTCTTATTATTTCAAGCCCTACAAATAAACACAAAAGGTGTTTGTTTATACGGAAGATTACAAAACAGCCTATACTTATTAAGAAAACTCCTAGGAATTTTATTCAAATCATAGCTTTAAAACACATAGTTTTCTACGACTTACAAGGCCGTCGCTTCAGCAAAGCTTTTAAAACTACCTACCTTCTATGATCCTCCGTATAGAGACACAATAAGACACAAAAAATATAACACTGAATACACGCGATTGCAACTTCAGCGGCTCCAAAAACACCTCCGCCCATTATTAACCCTTTAATACCCCCAACTCCTGTAAGCAGCCTTCTGCTATTTAACCAGCTAACTACTAACTCTCTCCTGCATATAGTTAGAATTACTTTACCAGCTCCCAGATTTAGTGTCAGACGTAAAACTAATGTTAAAGGGCGAAGTATGCCACTAATTAGCTCAACCACTACTATAAAAGGCACAAGGATTAACGGGCAACCTGTTGGAACGAGACTCATCAACCCCTGCTCAAATCTGCATAAAAGACTAGATAAAACTAAACAAGTTCAAATAGACAAAGCAAAGGAGAACCCGAACACAAACTGCCCTCTTACAGGGAAAAAGAATGGAAAGTTTCCAGACAGATTTAGTATCAGAATTATCATGAACAGACCCCTTATTACTAGAGGAAACCCAGATAGCTTTAGTCCCTTTCCGTTCAATCGAATCATCGAATAAGTAAAGGATAGCACCAAACTCCGAAAAGAGCTCGTACTTCTACCCTTAGTGTACACGTCTCTAAATAGCACGGTTATTGGCACTATAGAAGACAGCAACCATAACGGCATAGACAACCAAATTAAGTTATAGCTGTGAGCATCAAATCTAGAAAAAACATCTATTAACATGACTTTAAATTATTGATTACGCGATTTCTTATAAATATAAGTGATACACGTGTTATAAGGGTTAGTTCACACAAATGGCAATTGGCTATAAACATGCTTCCTTCCTGGATAAAGGTCTCGGGTACCTGCTCAGTCTATTTCACCACATAAACCCCCACTAAATACAACCCCTCGCTGGCTTACTAGAGCCTCTCATAGAAGGAACTTAAAATATATTAGAGACCCAAAAGACACAGCGGACCCATAAGAAGACACCCAATGTCAGTGAGCATAAATATCAGCGTAGTCTATATACCGTCGAGGCATTCCTCTTAGGCCTAAGAAATGCTGAGGAAAGAAGGTAGTATTTACCCCAAAAAATATTGCTATAAAATGGGCTTTCCTCCATTTCTTATTAAAGCATACTCCAACAAAATTTGGCAACCAATGGTTAAGACCACAGAACACCCCAAACACCGCCCCTATTCTTAGCACATAATGGAAATGAGCCACCACATAATATGTGTCGTGTAGAGACACATCCATAGAAGCCCTAGACAGTAAGACCCCTGTTAGCCCTCCCACGGTGAATAAAAACAGAAACCCAGTACTTCAGTAGGCGGCAGGCTTTATTTTGAATTTTCTTCCTGCTATAGTTGCCAGTCATCTGAATACTTTCACCCCTGTTGGAACAGCGATTACTATAGTTGCGGTAGAAAAATAGCCTCGAGTATCAACATTAAGACCTACGGTAAACATGTGGTGAGCCCACACCATACACCCTAACCCTCCAATTCCGATTATTGCGTATACTATCCCAATTAGACCAAAAACCGCTTCTTTTCCAGAGCAATGCATAATTACTTTTGATATCACACCAAAGGCAGGTAGAATAAGAATATACACTTCCGGATGCCCAAAAAATCAAAACAAATGTTGGAACAAAACGGGGTCCCCCCCTCCTGCGGGATCGAAAAAAGTTGTGTTAAAGTTTCGGTCAAACAAGATTATTGTGATGCCCCCTCCTAGAACCGGAATTGAAATAATTAAAAGAACTGCAGTAACTCTAATCCTTAAAACATAAAGCTCCGCTCGTTCTCCTTTCATTTCTAACACTGGCATATTTTTATTGGTCCTAGCAAAGTTAATAGCCCCCACTAGAGAGCTGAGCCCAGCTAGATGTAGTGACACAATAAGAACATCCATCCTAGGGCCCCTATGATAGGGGTACACAGATAAAGGGGGGTAAATAGTTCATCCAGCACCAACTCCTTTATCCGTTCTAAAGGACAGTATTAGTAAATATAGTGCATTAGGAGATAGTCAATAACTTAAGTTGTTTATTCGCGGGTAAATTATATCTTTACCTCCTACTAGCAGAGGAATCAACCAATTACCGAAAGCTCCAATTAAGATAGGTATCACAGCAAAAAAAATTATTATTAAGGCATGCGTTGTAACCACCACATTATAGAATCAATCTCTTTTTAAGAACACTGCTCCAGGATGCCCCAGTTGCATTCGGATCATTAACCTCAACCTTGCTCCAAACAACCCTCCTCAGACTCCGCTATACAGATAAAGGGTTCCAATATCTTTGTGATTTGTTGATCACAGCCATCGACGTCACCAGGACTCCACTTCTCCATAACCCCCTACTTCTTCCTTTTTTAGTATTTTTATCATTTTATTTATCCTTACTTAGAAGCCAATCATCTAGCCTTATTAGCCCTTAGAGCCGCACTAGATTTTAGCCTCTTAATATTTTTTTCCCTATACGCTATAGTAAGATATGCCTTTTCAAACCTTCTATTAGATCCTTGAGAACTTTCATTGGTCCCATACTTCCTTAAGAAGCACTCTCGACGTGAAAACCACAGGTACACACAATACACTTCCAACAGCAAAAGTAAGCCTCTTACAATCACCTCTCATCAAAATTCGTTTCGCATAAATGCCACTTCTAGTATTAACCTACTCATTCCAAAGACCCCTCACGATATTCGTGGTAGAGACCCCCAAACAAGATAAGAAGGAAACCCCTTGAGGACAAAATCCCTAACACTCTCTTACCGTAAAAGAACATGTAGGCAAAAGGTATTAACAGCACTACCTCTACATCAAACACGACGAACAAAACTGCTACTAGAAAGAATCGGATAGAAAAGGGCCTCCGAGCTCTTCCAATAGGCTCAAATCCACACTCATATGGACTGCACTTTTCTCGGTCTAGACCCCGCTTTTCCCTTAGTAGCATAAATAACCCCGTAAACAAAAAAGACACAATGCAGACAAACGCAACTCTTAACCCCATAACCATTCTTCTAGAAAACTTATGGAAGTGTCTTTAGCTCCCAAAGCCAATATTTTATTTTAAACTATATCTAGCTAAAAAAGGGTTGACACCACTAATAGCCCCACAACCTATCGTTCTTAAATTAAACTACTTTTTTATAAGGAAAAATGGTACAAGCCATTTATAACAAAGTTAGCAGCCCTATTATGTTAATTAACTTCCTCACTTAAGAATGAAAACCTAGGCTTAATAATTAGATGCAAACCAATCCTTTTTTTTAAAGTACCATTCTACAAAAAGGAGGTAACAACTACCTATAGTTATGTTTGAAACAAAATATTTTATTTTAAATTACCTTTTTATCATACTTTTGTGGTTTTACCCACTCTTTTTGAGCCGAAATCAAAACGCCCCTGGCCTAAAAGCAGTTTCTAAATAAATCTCACCAAGATCAATGCCCCCCCTGCTAGGTTAGCCCCGATCACTATCCTCCACATAATCTTGAATTCTGCTTTGTTTTTGTCTACTAACCTTTTTATTACTATCCTATAAAAAAAGTCAATGTAGAATTTTAGCCTGATTACTGAACCTATAATACAAGCCACGATTACAGCCCTTCCTCTCATTAGAAACACCAATACTTTCGCTAGAAAGCCAAGGAAAGGAGGCATCCCCATCAGTATCAGTAACCCTATACCCCTCGCGGCTCTACTAATCTGACCGCCCATTCTTGTTTTGTTTATTATTGAGCACCCATAAAAAAACAGCCCTACCGACAGCGAGTAAACTGCAAAATACCCTACAAAGACTACTCTTGACCATGTGAGCCCTAACAGCATTCATGATGTATGCACAAACGACGAGTACGCGCTTATTACTCGTACTGAATTCTGGTTAAGGCCCCCTACTGCCCCAATTCCAGCTATCAATACAATTACTACTCACAACCCCTTAGAGGGTATAATTATTGATAAAAAGACAAGGGGGGCGACTTTTTGCCAAGTTAATATTAACCCTCTTGCTAACCATCTGCTGTTCTTAATAATTGAAGGGACCCACGAATGTAGCGGGAAAACGCCAGATTTTAACACTGTACCCGCCCCCCTTATCACCAGCCCTCTCACTACGTGCTGCTCTATCAAGGTTACAAAACCCACTAGTATCAGAATTGACCCCGTTCTTTGTACCACAAAATATTTTACACAGGGCTCAGGACTATAGTGACCATCAGGGTTTATAATTACAAGAAATCCATACAGATTTAGCTCTAAACCGAGTCACACCCCTACTATCTCTTCTCTTCTAACCCTAAGAATTGTCCCGATCAATATTACCCCTAATCTCACTAATTTTATAGGTCTTACCACAAAGCTTACCATTTCAAGTAAAGGTTACTTATAACACTTGAAAATCATAGGTCTTCTGTCCTTAATTAGACTACTTTACTCAGACTAGTAAGCGCTTGGAATCGCTTTGGTACTTGATTTCAAATCAAAACTGTTTAACTAGTCTGTATGACTCCTATTTTTAACCTTTTAAATGGTCAGGAATCTTATATCAGGACGGAGCATGCTCTTCTTGAATGTACGCATACCACGAAGGCTTTGCGTCTGGGTACTTAAACGTATAGACGTCCCCGTCTCATATTTTGAACCACCACATGTATAACCATCCTCCAAACCACACATATACTAAACATCATAATGCTACCCATACCACATCTACGAAGTGTCAGTACCAAATGCAAGCCTCAAAACCAAAGTGCCGTTGACTGGAAAACTCCCCACGCCATAGTCGGACTAACCTCACCATTAGTCAAAGAGTCCCCACAACTACGTGCATTCCATGAAACCCAGTTAGTAAATAAAACACTCTTCCATACACCCTATCTGCAATAGTGTATGAGTTTCAGTAGTATTCTCGAAGTTGCACTAGGAAGAACACAGTCCCACATAAAATTGTTACCACTAGGCCAATAAATGGCCCAACATCATAATCCTTCAAACGCATTCTCTTATGGGCTTGAGTTACGAATAACCCCCTCCTAATTAAAAGACCTGTCTCGAACAGCCTTGTCGACGACGGGTTTGGCGTGCGGATCCCTGGAGGGGGTCATCGCATCCCTAGTTCACACGAGGGTCTTAAGGCATTATGGAAGAAAGTCCAAAAAAAAGAAAAGAAGAACATTACTTCAGACAGAATAAAAAGGGCAACTCCATCACGAAATCTCTTGATTACGAAGCGAGTATGAAACCCAATATCTCCCTCACGAATTAAGTCTCGCCATCATCTAAAAGTTCTCAATAGTATACACCCCAACCTCATTCCTATTAATAGAAATCTGGGAGTTCGATGCAGTCACAAAATTAACCCTACCGCTATTCCGTTTGCCGAGATAGCCACAAAAAAGGGCCACGGACTTGGACCTGGTACATAGTAACGAGAATAAGGATTACGATTCATTGTTTAGGGTATAAACATAAACATAAAGTTCAGCGGTATCCAATGAGCCGCCAGAACAAAAACATCACAAACTCTTCTCAAGTTTAAGGACTCCCTGTGTGACACCCCCTTCCCGTGACAACAACTTCCATATAGGTATAGTCTAAAACATGCCCTAATAAAGCTTATCAGACCCAGGATAAGCAGGAACACTCCACTTATTCACCCTCCCACGCCGAAAACGAGGATTTCCCCAAATAAGTTTAGACTAGGAGGGGCTGCTATGTTGCTTGATCTTAACAGGAAACACATTAAGACTAGACTTGGGCAGACTAACAAGCCCCCTTTATTTATTACTAGCAGACGCGAGTGCCTCATCTTATAGATAGCATTCACATACCTGAACAAACCTGATGAACACAACCCATGCCCGATCATAATAATAATGGCCCCCACTACCCCTAATACCGTGTTGCTAAGCACTCCTAATAGCACAAGCCTCATATGCGCTACAGAGGAATATGCTACCAAACATTTTAGGTCCACTTGCCGTACACACGCTAATCCTGCGTAGACACCTCCTGCCAAGTTCACCACTAGTAGCAGCACAAAAAAAACGCTTCTAAGCCTTATTTGTATAACTATTATAAATCGAAGCAGCCCGTACCCTCCTAATTTTAGTACCACCCCGGCCAATAGCATCGAACCGGCTACTGGGGCCTCTACGTGAGCCTTAGGTAGTCACAGGTGAAATGGATATATTGGTAGCTTGATAAGAAACCCTAGAATGTATAGCCATCACAATCTCATTCCCCTTTTTTTTACTAGCCTTACCACAGAACTTATCCTCCTCCTCAACCCTCTAATATAGAGTTCTCTTACCCCCCATAAGAAAAAAAGAGATCCGAACACCGTATAGATTACTATATACCCCCCTGCCTGTAAACGCTCTGGCTGATAGCCTCAGCCTACAATTAATAACAACAGAGGGGCTAGCACACTTTCAAAAAAAAAAAAAAAAAGAAAGAACCTCCTCACCCTGAATCTTATCACTAAAATTAGGCTGATTCTGATAATTATTAAATTAAATCTTGCTTTCCGGTGGATCTTAACCCTCCTTAGGTAGGAAAGAATTGCTACAAATAGAGTTAGTGTAACCATTAACCCTATTACAAAGTCTGTGGTGTACAACCCGTTCAACTCTACCCCCCCTATCGCGACTCTTGTGGCGCCCATACTTAGAATAGTTAGAACGCTTAACCCAATGACACTCATATTTAGGTTTTTTATAATAATCAATGCAATAAGTCTAATTGCCAACCTTTTAACCATAAGTAAGACAGACTTTATCTGACACATTCAGTGTAAATGAATTATACTAGTTTATATTATCTTACATACACCCTAACTAGAACTACTACACACACACTAGCCATAAGTATGACACATAGAAGAACAGTCCAACACAAACTCATTAACTTATCATAACGTAAACGAGGTAAAGAAGCACGAATAACCACAAAGAAGACCGCAAAAGCCATCATAAAGACCCCGATCAACGCTTCATTTCCCCCGAAAAATATCGCCGCCCTTATAACCCTTCTGAGAAGAATACTAGAGTACTCCGCAATAAATATAACTGCAAACCCCCCTCCGCTGTACTCCACGTTGTATCCTGACACTAATTCCGACTCTCCTTCCACAAAATCAAATGGCGCCCGATTAGTTTCAGCTAGCATACACAGCATTCAGACAACTATAACTACGCACAAAGGAAAAAAGAAAAAAAAGGACCTTTGTTGGAACACCCTAATTTCTTGAAACATAAACACACCCGAGCACAGCACCACACAAAAGAAGATAAATCCTATAGGGATCTCATAAGAAATTCTTTGCGCCATCGCACGAACTGCACCTAGCAAAGAGTATTTAGAGTTAGAAGCCCATCCGGATATTATTACCCCGTAAACCCTGACTCTAGTAATAACTATAAACAGAATCACCCCGAAAACATAAAACACTTCAGCCGACTTATACGGGTATAAAAGCCATCCAAGTAAACTGATAGTTAATATTAGTGCAGGAGCCAAAATGAAGGGCCCTACGTTAGCACGTGTAGGCACAATAAACTCTTTACATAACAACTTACCTGCGTCACTAAAAGGCTGCAAGATCCCTATATAACTCACCTTGGATGGACCCTTTCGGATTATAATGATAGCCAAAATTTTACGTTCCAACAAAGTATAGAAGCCCACAGCGAGAAGCACCCCTACAAAAGGGATAACACCAACAACCACGCCTACTCAGTCCACCAGTGCAGCCTTAGTCGACCCCAAGGGAGTAAAAGAGTCCGCTGACACTTGACAAAGGCTTAATAGGATAGAGGCTCCAAAGAAAACAGCTACTCTCCTTAGAGTCTTAAATAGACACTCGACACTAACCATAATGAGACTGGGCTTAGCTTTGTAATTCACACACAAACAAGAGTATATCTTATAAGACGAGCTTAAATCGTATGCATTAGGTCTGCCAGCTTGTGCCATGAAAGCAAGTATATATACTTATGAATTGATCCTAAATCAAACGCATTAGCTCTGCCAGCTCTCACAAAGATAAGAGCCACTACTCACGGCGCCTTAGGGGCATGAGCCCTATATCCTAATATTAGACCACCTTATCACTAAAAGCTACTTGCCCATTGTACAAGTTCATTAAATTAAAAGTTTAACGCTTCTTAAAAGCTTTAGCTTATTTTTTATTTTAGTTAAGAGCTTCCAACCATATGACAAAATATTTCTCAGGAATAAACTCAATCACAATCGGTATAAATCTATGGTTAACCCCGCAAATTTCAGAACACTGCCCGTAAATAATTCTACACTGGGAAGCTTTTATAGGAAGCCGATTAATTCGACCTGGGATGGCATCTACTTTAATTAGTAACTTAGGGAGTGCAAACGAATGGAGCACATCAGACCTTCTTACAAAAGCAGTTATTTGCACATCTGCTGGAGCCACCATCCGGTTATCAACATCCAACAAACGATACCCTCCTTTTCTAAATGTCTCCTGCTGGTCTTCTATGTAAGAATCAATTGTATAACACGAAATTCTTTCAGCGCTTTCTCTAGAGCTTGGAGTGTCTAAATTGCGACAAAATTCGTAAGATCAGTACCATTGTTTCCCAATCGCCTTAAAATTTCACCGGGGCCGTTTTACTTCTTCTATATAATATAGGTTAATTATAGAAGGAAACCACAACCCTACTAACATCAACATTGGCACAATAGTCCATCAAAATTCTAATCGTTGACGGTTCAAGAAATGGCGATAAGAAAATTTAGTAAGAAGGATTACGCATCCTATATATATAACAAAGACCAACACAGCCACTGCTACTATCATCACAAAACCATGGTACCGGAACAGGTCTTTCCTAGTTCCCCATGGACAATATCACCAAAATATCGACTCCCGTAAAAAGACATATTTATATTTTTCTACACTTATTAGCCCACTCACGTGCGCTACTTTCGCGATTTACTAATTTTAATAACTTGAAATAAGCTAAAAACTTAAACCATTTCAGGTCTACAGGACGACTCCTACAGAATTTAGGGTATTCAAGCAGCTTGTCCCACACCCACAAAGAAAGAGGGTTTAATAACAACCTAGAGAAATAAATGACTGAAAGACACTGCCCCAAAATGATATAAGGCTCCCGCACTGGGCGAGCACCAATCCATGTTAACCTAATAAACCTACCAACCAACACTCAAAACACTACTTGATTAAACGGGTAAAAACATAAACTTCGATACTTACCTCTGTGAAGACTAGGAATTAGGTATAATACTACAATCGACAAAAACATAACATATACCCCCCCCGCTTTATGAGGAATTGAACGAAGGATTGCATAAGCAAACATAAAATACCACTCAGGCTGAACATGGATTGGCGTTTTTATAGGATTAGCAGGCCAATAGTTTAAATGATTCCCTAACAGCTCAGGATCCACACACACTAAATATATAAAAAAGAACCTAAAGCAAACATAACCAAAAAGATCTTTAATAGTATAGAAGGGGTGGAAGGGCACACACATAGTACCTCTTTCAATACCCAAAGGGTTATTACTCCCTTTCTCATGTAAAAAAAACAGGTGTAAAAAAACAACCGCCACTATCACAAACGGTAAGAGAAAGTGTAAAGTATAAAACCGCTTTAGAGTTGCATTACACACGGTCCAACCCCCTCATACATAGCGGAGCATACTCTCTCCTACTACGGGGATCACTCTAAGTATATTAGTAATAACAGTAGCCCCCCAATATGACATTTGCCCCCAAGGCAAAGTGTAACCGAGGAAAGCCTCCGCCATAGTTAACAAAAACAAATGCACCCCAAAATACCACACTGTCTTATCTAAATAAGACCCATAATACAGCCCACGAGCAATGTGCGCATAAATACAGATAAAAAACATAGAGGACCCATTTGCATGAATATTACGCAACATTCATCCTTTTTCCACATTACGCATAATATGTACTACAGAATCGAATGCCATGTCTTCATGAGCAGTATAATGAGTTGACAATAAAAGACCCCTTAGAAGTTGGATAATTAGGCACAAGCCTAGTATAGAGCCAAACCTTCACCAAGCGTTTAAGTTTACAGGACAAGGCAAATCATAGG
>NW_026963808.1:20000-24314 GCF_036588685.1 Mytilus trossulus | reverse complement strand
GGTTAGGGTTAGGGTTAGGGTTAGGGTTAGGGTTAGGGTTAGGGTTAGGGTTAGGGGTTAGGGTTAGGGTTAGGGTTAGGGTTAGGGTTAATTTAGGGTTAGGGTTAGGGTTAGGGTTAGGGTTAGGGTTAATTTAGGGTTAGGGTTAATTTAGGGTTAGGGTTAGGGTTAGGGTTAGGGTTAGGGTTAGGGTTAGGGTTAGGGTTAGGGTTAGGGTTAGGGTTAGGGTTAGGGGTAGGGGTAGGGGTAGGGTTAGGGTTAGGGTTAGGGGTTAGGGTTAGGGTTAGGGTTAGGGTTAGGGTTAGGGTTAGGGTTAGGGTTAGGGTTAGGGTTAATTTAGGGTTAGGGTTAGGGTTAGGGACGGGGCATCGTCAAGAGGCGGCTTAGGGTTAGGGTGTACGATGCCTGCCTGCCTTCGTTCGTTACGTTACGTTACATGAAATGTGATCGTTTCATCGAGAGACCTGCTGTACTATTCTTACGTGCGGCTTCCCGATGAAAAATTGTCAACCTGTAACACTTTTTGACTAGGCTATGGCTTTGGCCGGCCGCCGATGGTCGAGAGACCCGCGGTAACCTGTCCGCGTCTCACGTGCGACATCCCGATGAAAATTTCACCCACGTAAAAAATATTTACCGAGGGTATTGTTTGCCGGCCTGGATGGTCGAGAGACCCGCGGTAGCTCGCCTGCGTCTAACGTGCGGCTTCCCGATGAAAATTTCACCCTTCTAAATTTTTTTTACCGAGGGTATAGTTATGACGGCCTCGATGGTCGAGAGACCCACGGTAGCCTGCCTGCGTCTATCGTGCGGCTTCCCGATGAAAATTTCACCCTTGTAAATTTTTTTTTACCGAGGGTATAGTTTGAAGGCCTCGATGGTCGAGAGACCCGCGGTAGCCTGTCCGCATCTAACGTGCGGCTTACCGATGAAAATTTCACCCTCGTAAAAAAATTTTACCGAGGGTATAGTTTGACGGCCTCGATGGTCGAGAGACCCGCGGTAGCCTGCCTGCGTCTAACGTGCGGCTGCCCGATGAAAATTTCACCCTCGTAAAATTTTTTTACCGAGGGTATAGTTTGAAGGCCTCGATGGTCGAGAGACCCGCGGTAGCATGTCCGCATCTAACGTGCGGCTTACCGATGAAAATTTCACCCTCGTAAAATTTTTTTACCGAGGGTATAGTTTGACGGCCTCGATGGTCGAGAGACCCGCGTAGCCTGCCTGCGTCTAACGTGCGGCTGCCCGATGAAAATTTCACCCTCGTAAAATTTTTTTACCGAGGGTATAGTTTGAAGGCCTCGATGGTCGAGAGACCCGCGGTAGCCTGTCCGCGTCTAACGTGCGGCTGACCGATGAAAATTTCACCCTCGTAAAATTTTTTTACCGAGGGGTATAGTTTGACGGCCTCGATGGTCGAGAGACCCGCGGTAGCCTGCCTGCGTCTAACGTGCGGCTGCCCGATGAAAATTTCACCCTCGTAAAAATTTTTTACCGAGGGTATAGTTTGAAGGCCTCGATGGTCGAGAGACCCGCGGTAGCCTGTCCGCGTCTAACGTGCGACACCACGATGAAAATTTCACCCCTCGTAAAATTTTTTTACCGAGGGTATAGTTTGAAGCCTCGATGGTCGAGAGACCCGCGGTAGCCTGTCCGCGTCTAACGTGCGACACCACGATGAAAATTTCACCCTCGTAAAATTTTTTTACCGAGGGTATAGTTTGAAGGCCTCGATGGTCGAGAGACCCGCGGTAGCCTGTCCGCGTCTAACGTGCGACACCACGATGAAAATTTCACCCTCGTAAAATTTTTTTACCGAGTGGTATAGTTTGCCGGCCTGGATGATCGAGAGACCCGCGGTAGCCTGTCCGCGTCTAACGTGCGACACCGCGATGAAAATTTCACCCTCGTAAAATTTTTTTACCGAGGGTATAGTTTGCCGGCCTGGATGATCGAGAGACCCGCGGTAGCCTGTCCGCGTCCAACGTGCGACACCACGATGAGAATTTCACCCTCGTAAATTTTTTTTACCGAGGGTATAGTTTGCCGGCCTGGATGATCGAGAGACCCGCGGTAGCCTGTCCGCGTCTAACGTGCGACACCACGATGAGAATTTCACCCTCGTAAAATTTTTTTACCGAGGGTATAGTTTGAAGGCCTCGATGGTCGAGAGACCCGCGGTAGCCTGTCCGCGTCTAACGTGCGGCTTCCGATGAAAATTTCAGCCTTGTAAAATTTTTTTACCGAGGGTATAGTTAGACGGCCTCGATGGTCGAGAGACCCGCGGTAGCCTGCCTGCGTCTAACGTGCGGCTTCCCGATGAACATTTCAGCCTTGTAAATTTTTTTTTACCGAGGGTATAGTTAGACGGCCTCGATGGTCGAGAGACCCGCGGTAGCCTGCCTGCGTCTAACGTGCGGCTTCCCGATGAAAATTTCAGCCTTGTGAAATTTTTTTTTACCGAGGGTACAGTTAGACGGCTTCGATGGTCGAGAGACCCGCGGTAGCCTGCCTCGTCTAACGTGCGGCTTCCCGATGAAAATTTCAGCCTCGTAAAATTTTTTTACCGAGGGTATAGTTAGACGGCCTCGATGGTCGAGAGACCCGCGGTAGCCTGTCCGCATCTAACGTGCGGCTTCCCGATGAAGATTTCAGCCTTGTAAATTTTTTTTACCGAGGGTATAGTTAGACGGCCTCGATGGTCGAGAGACCCGCGGTAGCCCTGCCTGCGTCTAACGTGCGGCCTTCCCGATGAAAATTTCACCCTTGTAAAAATTTTTTTTTTACCGAGGGTATAGTTTGAAGGCCTCGATGGTCGAGAGACCCGCGGTAGTCTGCCTGCGTCTAACGTGCGCCTTCCCGATGAACATTTCACCCTTGTGAAATTTTTTTTTTACGAGGGTATAGTTTGAAGGCCTCGATGGTCGAGAGACCCGCGGTAGCCTGCCTCGTCTAACGTGCGGCTTCCCGATGAACATTTCAGCCTTGTGAATTTTTTTTACCGAGGGTATAGTTAGACGGCCTCGATGGTCGAGAGACCCGCGGTAGCCTGCCTGCGTCTATCGTGCGGCTTCCCGATGAAAATTTCAGCCTTGTAAATTTTTTTTACCGAGGGTGTAGTCAGACGGCCTTCGATGGTCGAGAGACCCGCAGTAGCTTGCCTGCGTCTACCGTACGGCTTCCCGATGAACATTTCAGCCTTGTAATTTTTTTTTACCGAGGGTATAGTCAGACGGCCTTCGATGGTCGAGAGACCCGCGGTAGCTTGCCTGCGTCTAACGTACGGCTTCCCGATGAACATTTCAGCCTTGTAAAATTTTTTACCGAGGGTGTAGTCAGACGGCCTTCGATGGTCGAGAGACCCGCAGTAGCTTGCCTGCGTCTACCGTACGGCTTCCCGATGAACATTTCAGCCTTGTAATTTTTTTTTACCGAGGGTATAGTCAGACGGCCTCGATGGTCGAGAGACCCGCGGTAGCCTGTCCGCGTCTAACGTGCGGCTTCCCGATGAACATTTCACCCTCGTAAAATTTTTTTTACCGAGGGTATACTTTGCCGGCCTGGACGATCGAGAGACCCGCGGTAGCCTGTCCGCGTCTAACGTGCGACACCACGATGAAAATTTCACCCTCGTAAAAAATTTTTACCGAGGGTATAGTTTGCCGGCCTGGATGATCGAGAGACCCGCGGTAGCCTGTCCGCGTCTAACGTGCGACACCACGATGAAAATTTCACCCTCGTAAAAAATTTTTTACCGAGGGTATAGTTTGCCGGCCTGGATGATCGAGAGACCCGCGGTAGCCTGTCCGCGTCTAACGTGCGACACCACGATGAAAATTTCACCCTCGTAAAAAATTTTTACCGAGGGTATAGTTTGCCGGCCTGGATGATCGAGAGACCCGCGGTAGCCTGTCCGCGTCTAACGTGCGACACCACGATGAAAATTTCACCCCTCGTAAAATTTTTTTACCGAGGGTATAGTTTGCCGGCCTGGATGATCGAGAGACCCGCGGTAGCCTGTCCGCGTCTAACGTGCGACACCACGATGAAAATTTCACCCTCGTAAAATTTTTTTACCGAGGGTATAGTTTGCCGGCCTGGATGATCGAGAGACCCGCGGTAGCCTGTCCGCGTCTAACGTGCGACACCACGATGAAAATTTCACCCTCGTAAAAATTTTTTACCGAGGGTATAGTTTGCCGGCCTGGATGATCGAGAGACCCGCGGTAGCCTGTCCGCGTCTAACGTGCGACACCACGATGAAAATTTCACCCTCGTAAAAAATTTTTACCGAGGGTATAGTTTGCCGGCCTG
>NW_026963808.1:0-10000 GCF_036588685.1 Mytilus trossulus | reverse complement strand
AATTTTTTTTTTTTTTTTTTTTTTTTTTTTTTTCATCGGGCTTACCCGCGGCTGAGAAGGGACGTGGTCGACCTCGATAGCGGGGCTACCGCATGCGATGGGAAAAAAAAAAAAAAAAAAAAAAAAAAAAAATTTTCATCGGGCTTACCCGCGGCTGAGAAGGGACGTGGTCGTCCTCGATAGCGGGGCTACCGCATGCGATGGGAAAATTTTTTTTTTTTTTTTTTTTTTTCATCGGGCTTACCCGCGGCTGAGAAGGGACGTGGTCGACCTCGATAGCGGGGCTACCGCATGCGATGGGGAAAAAAAAAAAAAAAAAAAAAAAAAATTTCATCGGGCTTACCCGCGGCTGAGAAGATACGTGGTCGTCCTCGATAGCGGGGCTACCGCATGCGATGGGAATTTTTTTTTTTTTTTTTTTTTTTTTCATCGGGCTTACCCGCGGCTGAGAAGGGACGTGGTCGACCTCGATAGCGGGGCTACCGCATGCGATGGGGAAAAAAAAAAAAAAAAAAAAAAAAAAATTTTCATCGGGCTTACCCGCGGCTGTGAAGGGACGTGGTCGTCCTCGATAGCGGGGCTACCGCATGCGATGGGAAAATTTTTTTTTTTTTTTTTTTTTTTCATCGGGCTTACCCGCCGGCTGAGAAGGGACGTGGTCGACCTGATAGCGGTGCTACCGCATGCAATGGGGAAAAAAAAAAATCTTTTTTCAGCGGGCTTACCCGCGGCTGAGAAGGTACCGCGGGTATCAGTGTACGTGGTCGACCCGATAGCGGGCTACCGCGGGTAAAGGGACGTGGACGGCCGTGCTAGCGGGCTACCGCGGGTATCATCGTACGTGGTCGACCCGATAGCGAGCTACCGCGGGTAAAGGGACGTGGACGGCCGTGCTAGCGGGCTACCGCGGGTATCATCGTACGTGGTCGACCCGATAGCGGGCTACCGCGGGTAAAGGGACGTGGACGGCCGTGCTAGCGGGCTACCGCGGGTATCATCGTACGTGGTCGACCCGATAGCGAGCTACCGCGGGTAATGGGACGTGGACGGCCGTGCTAGCGGGCTACCGCGGGTATCATCGTACGTGGTCGACCCGATAGCGAGCTACCGCGGGTAAAGGGACGTGGACGGCCGTGCTAGCGGGCTACCGCGGGTATCATCGTACGTGGTCGACCCGATAGCGGGCTACCGCGGGTAAAGGGACGTGGACGGCCGTGCTAGCGGGCTACCGCGGGTATCATCGTACGTGGTCGACCCGATAGCGGGCTACCGCGGGTAAAGGGACGTGGACGGCGGTGCTAGCGGGCTACCGCGGGTATCATCGTACGTGGTCGACCCGATAGCGGGCTACCGCGGGTAAAGGGACGTGGACGGCCGTGCTAGCGGGCTACCGCGGGTATCATCGTACGTGGTCGACCCGATAGCGGGCTACCGCGGGTAAAGGGACGTGGACGGCCGTGCTAGCGGGCTACCGCGGGTATCATCGTACGTGGTCGACCCGATAGCGGGCTACCGCGGGTAAAGGGACGTGGACGGCCGTGCTAGCGGGCTACCGCGGGTATCATCGTACGTGGTCGACCCGATAGCGGGCTACCGCGGGTAAAGGGACGTGGACGGCCGTGCTAGCGGGCTACCGCGGGTATCATCGTACGTGGTCGACCCGATAGCGAGCTACCGCGGGTAAAGGGACGTGGACGGCCGTGCTAGCGGGCTACGCGGGTATCATCGTACGTGGTCGACCCGATAGCGGGCTACCGCAGGTAAAGGGACGTCGACGGCCTCGGTAGCGAGCTACCGCGGGTAAGAAGGGACGTGGTCGACCGATAGCGGGCTACCGCAGGTAAAGGTACGTCGACGGGCTCGGTAGCGAGCTACCGCGGATAAGAAGGGACGTGGTCGACCCGATAGCGGGCTACCGCAGGTAAAGGTACGTCGACGGCCTCGGTAGCCAGCTACCGCGGGTAAGAAGGGACGTGGTCGACCCGATAGCGGGCTATCGCAGGTAAAGGAACGTCGACGGCCTCGGTAGCCAGCTACCGCGGATAAGAAGGGACGTGGTCGACCCGATAGCGGGCTATCGCAGGTAAAGGAACGTCGACGGCCTCGGTAGCCAGCTACCGCGGGTAAGAAGGGACGTGGTCGACCCGATAGCGGGCTACCGCAGGCAAAGGGACGTCGACGGCCTCGGTAGCCAGCTACCGCGGGTAAGAAGGGACGTGGTCGACCCGATAGCGGGCTACCGCAGGTAAAGTACGTCGACGGGCTCGGTAGCCAGCTACCGCGGGTAAGAAGGGACGTGGTCGACCCGATAGCGGGCCATCGCAGGCAAAGGAACGTCGACGGCCTCGGTAGCCAGCTACCGCGGGTAAGAAGGGACGTGGTCGACCCGATAGCGGGCTATCGCAGGTAAAGGAACGTCGACGGCCTCGGTAGCCAGCTACCGCGGGTAAGAAGGGACGTGGTCGACCCGATAGCGGGCCATCGCAGGCAAAGGAACGTCGACGGCCTCGGTAGCCAGCTACCGCGGGTAAGGAGGGGACGTGGTCGACCCGATAGCGGGCCATCGCAGGCAAAGGAACGTCGACGGCCTCGGTAGCCAGCTACCGCGGGTAAGGAGGGGACGTGGTCGACCTGATAGCGGGCTATCGCAGGTAAGGGAACGTCGACGGCCTCGGTAGCCAGCTACCGTGGGTAAGAAGGGACGTGGTCGACCTGACAGCGGGCTAGCGCGGGTATAAGTGTACGTGGACGGCCTGATAGCGGGCTACCACGGGCTTATGCGGGTCTTCACGTCCCCTACGTAGACTTTAACCCGCGGTAGCCCGCAAAAGGCCGACCACGTACCTTTACCTGCGGTAGAGACCCGTGATCGCCCGCTACCAGACAGGCCGACCACGTACCTACACGTATCGAGGAATAATGCCAGCCTGGGTCCTGACACGGCCTAAGTAACAGGCTTTAGGGTTAGGGTTAGGGTTAGGGTTAGGGTTAGGGTTAGGGTTAGGGTTAGGGTTAGGGTTAGGGTTAGGGTTAGGGTTAGGGTTAGGGTTAGGGTTAGGGTTAGGGTTAGGGTTAATTTAGGGTTAGGGTTAGGGTTAGGGTTAGGGTTAATTTAGGGTTAGGGTTAATTTAGGGTTAGGGTTAGGGTTAGGGTTAGGGTTAGGGTTAGGGTTAGGGTTAGGGTTAGGGTTAATTTAGGGTTAGGGTTAGGGTTAGGGTTAGGGTTAATTTAGGGTTAGGGTTAATTTAGGGTTAGGGTTAGGGTTAGGGTTAGGGTTAGGGTTAGGGTTAGGGTTAGGGTTAGGGTTAGGGTTAGGGTTAGGGTTAGGGTTAGGGTTAGGGTTAGGGTTAGGGTTAATTTAGGGTTAGGGTTAGGGTTAGGGTTAGGGTTAGGGTTAATTTAGGGTTAGGGTTAATTTAGGGTTAGGGTTAGGGTTAGGGTTAGGGTTAGGGTTAGGGTTAGGGTTAGGGTTAGGGTTAGGGTTAGGGTTAGGGTTAGGGGTAGGGGTAGGGGTAGGGTTAGGGTTAGGGTTAGGGGTTAGGGTTAGGGTTAGGGTTAGGGTTAGGTTAGGGTTAGGGTTAGGGTTAGGGTTAGGGTTAATTTAGGGTTAGGGTTAGGGTTAGGGACGGGCATCGTCAAGAGGCGGCTTAGGGTTAGGGTGTACGATGCCTGCCTGCCTTCGTTCGTTACGTTACGTTACATGAAATGTGATCGTTTCATCGAGAGACCTGCTGTACTATTCTTACGTGCGGCTTCCCGATGAAAAATTGTCAACCTGTAACACTTTTTGACTAGGCTATGGCTTTGGCCGGCCGCCGATGGTCGAGAGACCCGCGGTAACCTGTCCGCGTCTCACGTGCGACATCCCGATGAAAATTTCACCCACGTAAAAAATATTTACCGAGGGTATTGTTTGCCGGCCTGGATGGTCGAGAGACCCGCGGTAGCTCGCCTGCGTCTAACGTGCGGCTTCCCGATGAAAATTTCACCCTTCTAAATTTTTTTTTACCGAGGGTATAGTTTGACGGCCTCGATGGTCGAGAGACCCACGGTAGCCTGCCTGCGTCTATCGTGCGGCTTCCCGATGAAAATTTCACCCTTGTAAATTTTTTTTTACCGAGGGTATAGTTTGAAGGCCTCGATGGTCGAGAGACCCGCGGTAGCCTGTCCGCATCTAACGTGCGGCTTACCGATGAAAATTTCACCCTCGTAAAAAAATTTTACCGAGGGTATAGTTTGACGGCCTCGATGGTCGAGAGACCCGCGGTAGCCTGCCTGCGTCTAACGTGCGGCTGCCCGATGAAAATTTCACCCTCGTAAAATTTTTTACTACCGAGGGTATAGTTTGAAGGCCTCGATGGTCGAGAGACCCGCGGTAGCATGTCCGCATCTAACGTGCGGCTTACCGATGAAAATTTCACCCTCGTAAAATTTTTTTACCGAGGGTATAGTTTGACGGCCTCGATGGTCGAGAGACCCGCGGTAGCCTGCCTGCGTCTAACGTGCGGCTGCCCGATGAAAATTTCACCCTCGTAAAATTTTTTTACCGAGGGTATAGTTTGAAGGCCTCGATGGTCGAGAGACCCGCGGTAGCCTGTCCGCGTCTAACGTGCGGCTGACCGATGAAAATTTCACCCTCGTAAAATTTTTTTACCGAGGGTATAGTTTGACGGCCTCGATGGTCGAGAGACCCGCGGTAGCCTGCCTGCGTCTAACGTGCGGCTGCCCGATGAAAATTTCACCCTCGTAAAAATTTTTTACCGAGGGTATAGTTTGAAGGCCTCGATGGTCGAGAGACCCGCGGTAGCCTGTCCGCGTCTAACGTGCGACACCACGATGAAAATTTCACCCTCGTAAAATTTTTTTACCGAGGGTATAGTTTGAAGGCCTCGATGGTCGAGAGACCCGCGGTAGCCTGTCCGCGTCTAACGTGCGACACCACGATGAAAATTTCACCCTCGTAAAATTTTTTTACCGAGGGTATAGTTTGAAGGCCTCGATGGTCGAGAGACCCGCGGTAGCCTGTCCGCGTCTAACGTGCGACACCACGATGAAAATTTCACCCTCGTAAAATTTTTTTACCGAGGGTATAGTTTGCCGGCCTGGATGATCGAGAGACCCGCGGTAGCCTGTCCGCGTCTAACGTGCGACACCGCGATGAAAATTTCACCCTCGTAAAATTTTTTTACCGAGGGTATAGTTTGCCGGCCTGGATGATCGAGAGACCCGCGGTAGCCTGTCCGCGTCCAACGTGCGACACCACGATGAGAATTTCACCCTCGTAAATTTTTTTTACCGAGGGTATAGTTTGCCGGCCTGGATGATCGAGAGACCCGCGGTAGCCTGTCCGCGTCTAACGTGCGACACCACGATGAGAATTTCACCCTCGTAAAATTTTTTTACCGAGGGTATAGTTTGAAGGCCTCGATGGTCGAGAGACCCGCGGTAGCCTGTCCGCGTCTAACGTGCGGCTTCCCGATGAAAATTTCAGCCTTGTAAAATTTTTTTACCGAGGGTATAGTTAGACGGCCTCGATGGTCGAGAGACCCGCGGTAGCCTGCCTGCGTCTAACGTGCGGCTTCCCGATGAACATTTCAGCCTTGTAAATTTTTTTTACCGAGGGTATAGTTAGACGGCCTCGATGGTCGAGAGACCCGCGGTAGCCTGCCTGCGTCTAACGTGCGGCTTCCCGATGAAAATTTCAGCCTTGTGAAATTTTTTTTTACCGAGGGTACAGTTAGACGGCTTCGATGGTCGAGAGACCCGCGGTAGCCTGCCTCGTCTAACGTGCGGCTTCCCGATGAAAATTTCAGCCTCGTAAAATTTTTTTACCGAGGGTATAGTTAGACGGCCTCGATGGTCGAGAGACCCGCGGTAGCCTGTCCGCATCTAACGTGCGGCTTCCCGATGAAGATTTCAGCCTTGTAAATTTTTTTTACCGAGGGTATAGTTAGACGGCCTCGATGGTCGAGAGACCCGCGGTAGCCTGCCTGCGTCTAACGTGCGGCCTTCCCGATGAAAATTTCACCCTTGTAAAAATTTTTTTTTTACCGAGGGTATAGTTTGAAGGCCTCGATGGTCGAGAGACCCGCGGTAGTCTGCCTGCGTCTAACGTGCGCCTTCCCGATGAACATTTCACCCTTGTGAAATTTTTTTTTACCGAGGGTATAGTTTGAAGGCCTCGATGGTCGAGAGACCCGCGGTAGCCTGCCTCGTCTAACGTGCGGCTTCCCGATGAACATTTCAGCCTTGTGAATTTTTTTTACCGAGGGTATAGTTAGACGGCCTCGATGGTCGAGAGACCCGCGGTAGCCTGCCTGCGTCTATCGTGCGGCTTCCCGATGAAAATTTCAGCCTTGTAAATTTTTTTTACCGAGGGTGTAGTCAGACGGCCTTCGATGGTCGAGAGACCCGCAGTAGCTTGCCTGCGTCTACCGTACGGCTTCCCGATGAACATTTCAGCCTTGTAATTTTTTTTTACCGAGGGTATAGTCAGACGGCCTTCGATGGTCGAGAGACCCGCGGTAGCTTGCCTGCGTCTAACGTACGGCTTCCCGATGAACATTTCAGCCTTGTAAAATTTTTTTACCGAGGGTGTAGTCAGACGGCCTTCGATGGTCGAGAGACCCGCAGTAGCTTGCCTGCGTCTACCGTACGGCTTCCCGATGAACATTTCAGCCTTGTAATTTTTTTTTACCGAGGGTATAGTCAGACGGCCTCGATGGTCGAGAGACCCGCGGTAGCCTGTCCGCGTCTAACGTGCGGCTTCCCGATGAACATTTCACCCTCGTAAAATTTTTTTTACCGAGGGTATACTTTGCCGGCCTGGACGATCGAGAGACCCGCGGTAGCCTGTCCGCGTCTAACGTGCGACACCACGATGAAAATTTCACCCTCGTAAAAAATTTTTACCGAGGGTATAGTTTGCCGGCCTGGATGATCGAGAGACCCGCGGTAGCCTGTCCGCGTCTAACGTGCGACACCACGATGAAAATTTCACCCTCGTAAAAAATTTTTACCGAGGGTATAGTTTGCCGGCCTGGATGATCGAGAGACCCGCGGTAGCCTGTCCGCGTCTAACGTGCGACACCACGATGAAAATTTCACCCTCGTAAAAAATTTTTACCGAGGGTATAGTTTGCCGGCCTGGATGATCGAGAGACCCGCGGTAGCCTGTCCGCGTCTAACGTGCGACACCACGATGAAAATTTCACCCTCGTAAAATTTTTTTACCGAGGGTATAGTTTGCCGGCCTGGATGATCGAGAGACCCGCGGTAGCCTGTCCGCGTCTAACGTGCGACACCACGATGAAAATTTCACCCTCGTAAAATTTTTTTACCGAGGGTATAGTTTGCCGGCCTGGATGATCGAGAGACCCGCGGTAGCCTGTCCGCGTCTAACGTGCGACACCACGATGAAAATTTCACCCTCGTAAAAATTTTTTACCGAGGGTATAGTTTGCCGGCCTGGATGATCGAGAGACCCGCGGTAGCCTGTCCGCGTCTAACGTGCGACACCACGATGAAAATTTCACCCTCGTAAAAAATTTTTACCGAGGGTATAGTTTGCCGGCCTGGATGATCGAGAGACCCGCGGTAGCCTGTCCGCGTCTAACGTGCGACACCACGATGAAAATTTCACCCTCGTCAAAAATTTTTACCGAGGGTATAGTTTGCCGGCCTGGATGATCGAGAGACCCGCGGTAGCCTGTCCGCGTCTAACGTGCGACACCACGATGAAAATTTCACCCTCGTGAAAAATTTTTACCGAGGGTATAGTTTGCCGGCCTGGATGATCGAGAGACCCGCGGTAGCCTGTCCGCGTCTAACGTGCGACACCACGATGAAAATTTCACCCTGGTAAATTTTTTTTACCGAGGGTATAGTTTGCCGGCCTCGATGGTCGAGAGACCCGCGGTAGCCTGCCTGCGTCTAACGTGCGGCTTCCCGATGAAAATTTCACCCTTGTAAAAAAAAATTTACCGAGGGTATAGTTAGACGGCCTTCGATGGTCGAGAGACCCGCGGTAGCCTGTCCGCATCTAACGTGCGGCTTCCCGATGAAAATTTCACCCACGTAAATTTTTTTTTTACCGAGGGTATAGTTAGACGGCCTCGATGGTCGAGAGACCCGCGGTAGCTTGCCTGCGTCTAACGTGCGGCTTCCCGATGAAAATTTCACCCTTGTAAAAAACATTTACCGAGGGTATAGTTAGACGGCCTCGATGGTCGAGAGACCCGCGGTAGCCTGTCCGCATCTAACGTGCGGCTTCCCGATGAAAATGTCACCCTCGTAAATTTTTTTTACCGAGGGTATAGTTAGACGGCCTCGATGATCGAGAGACCCGCGGTAGCTTGCCTGCGTCTAACGTGCGGCTTCCCGATGAAAATTTCACCCTTGTAAATTTATTTTACCGAGGGTATAGTTAGACGGCCTCGATGGTCGAGAGACCCGCGGTAGCTTGCCTGCGTCTAACGTGCGGCTTCCCGATGAAAATTTCACCCTTGTAAAAAAAATTTACCGAGGGTATAGTTAGACGGCCTCGATGGTCGAGAGACCCGCGGTAGCCTGTCCGCATCTAACGTGCGGCTTCCCGATGAAAATGTCACCCTCGTAAAATTTTTTTACCGAGGGTATAGTTAGACGGCCTCGATGATCGAGAGACCCGCGGTAGCCTGTCCGCGTCTAACGTGCGACACCACGATGAAAATTTCACCCTCGTAAAAATTTTTTTACCGAGGGTATAGTTTGCCGGCCTTGATGATCGAGAGACCCGCGGTAGCCTGTCTGCATCCAACGTGCGACACCACGATGAAACGTTCACCCCCGTAAAAACTTTTTACCGAGGGTATAGTTTGCCGGCCTTGATGATCGAGAGACCCGCGGTAGCCTTGTCCGCGTCTAACGTGCGACACCACGATGAAAATTTCACCCTCGTAAAAATTTTTTACCGAAGGTATAGTTTGCCGGCCTTGATGATCGAGAGACCCGAGGTAGCCTGTCCGCGTCTAACGTGCGACACCACGATGAGAATTTCACCCTCGTAAATTTTTTTTACCGAGGGTATACTTTGCCGGCCTCGATGATCGAGAGACCCGCGTCTAACGTGCGACACCACGATGAAACGTTCACCCTCGTAAAAAATTTTTACCGAGGGTATACTTTGCCGGCCTTGATGATCGAGAGACCCGCGGTAGCCTGTCCGCGTCTAACGTGCGACACCACGATGAAACGTTCACCCTCGTAAAAAAAATTTACCGAGGGTATACTTTGCCGGCCTCGATGATCGAGAGACCCGCGGTAGCCTGTTCGCGTCTAACGTGCGACACCACGATGAAAAGTTCACCCTCGTAAAAATATTTTACCGAGGGTATACTTTGCCGGCCTCGATGATCGAGAGACCCGCGGTAGCCTGTCCGCGTCTAACGTGCGACACCACGATGAAAAGTTCACCCTCGTAAAAATATTTTACCGAGGGTATACTTTGCCGGCCTCGATGATCGAGAGACCCGCGATAGCCTGTCCGCGTCTAACGTGCGACACCACGATGAAAAGTTCACCCTCGTAAAAAAATTTGTTACCGAGGATATAGTTTGCCGGCTTAGAATGACTCGTCGATGCAGCGAGGAGAGCTAAGGCAGCTCGCCTGCGTGTCTTACGGGCTTAGACTGACTCCTCGATGGATGCAGCGAGGAGAGAAAAAGGAAGGCAGGCAACAGAGTCGACGCGGGGCCACTAAGCTAATCTGCCCGCTTTGCACCAGCAAATGACGTACACCTTTTGAGAAAGCCTAGGGTGGGAATCGAACCCACGTACGTCAACTCCGTTGTCCTCCCTCCCCGTGTCTCTCTCAGTACATCAGGAAAAAAAAAAAAAAAAGTCTCCGGCCTGAGAGATTTTTCTGAAAAATCGACAAAGTCCAGAAACACCCCCTCCCAGGCCGCGAAACCTACCAAAAAAAAAAAAAGAAAATAAACAAAAAAAATAATAATAAAGTCG
>NW_026963807.1:0-15082 GCF_036588685.1 Mytilus trossulus | reverse complement strand
TGCCGATATCTCTCAAGACTTTTCCTAGAGAAAAAGAATGGCAATGCCGTAAAAATCGCTTGCTAGGTCCGAAATTCTCAATGAAATCCTACAATAAAAATGTCCGCTCCTGGATTGAAAAACTTATCTGTTACAAACTGGTGCTGAAAAATATACATTTTAAGAAAATAATCCTTAAACGTGTTTTAAAGTTACACCGGATCAATTAAATCCAAATCATGCACTGCTGGTGAACTGTGATCAAAATGTCCATTTCCTATTATGACCAAAGAAATTACATTGTGTACATTCCATCTCTATAGATGTTGTCTGTCCAACGTCCCGACCTAAAGAGAAATAAAAAGACTAAGTTTTTCTTAATATAAACACGCGTCACGTGGTGTCTCCTCAATCTGGCGCGCGCGCTGGACCTAAAATAAAATAAAAACTTTCCAAACTAAACATGAAACTTCTCCGGTAACACAATACTAGACCCCTTACAGAAACAAACACATAAACAAACAAACAAACAAACAAAACAAACACCCCCCCCCCCCACCCAATCAATCTATGTTTCAAAGGGGGAAAGACCGTTTACAATTGCTTTTTGAAAGCAATTGATTTATATTGTAAAAAGGCCTTTTTAACCATTCTGTTCCGTTAATACAAAAAAAAAAAAAAAAAAATCCCCGAGACCCCCTTTTGCCCCCCCCCCCCCCCATTTTTTTTACCCTCCACTTACAACTGAATGTAGTTTGTGTGCTATCTATCCTATCAACGTTAAACGAACGACAACTCCAGTTTTTTCCCTATTATTAAGGTCTTTCCTTTTACTAAAGGGAAAGACCTTACTGTATTTCTTCTGTTTATTATTATTATTATTATTATTCTTCCGCCAAACTTTGAAGAAGTTAGCAGCCTAAACCGTAAGACGTGTCGCTTTCATGTTCACACTTTGTATCGGTGTCATGAATACCTATCTGGAACTCACCCTGTTAGTCGAAATATTTTGTCGGTTCGGAGTAATCCCTCCGAAACCCAAAAACCTTGTTATCGTTCCAACACCGTAACCATAATAGGTAGAAAAAAAACAAAGGGTGAAATTTGTTCAGGACCAGACCTTGGTTCTTCGTTACATTTGGATCGAAAAGATTCAACGACTCATTGGTAGGGTTATGCCCCTATGAAAATTAACCGGTGTCGGTGGACCACCAAAACTCAGAAACCGTAAGTCGTAGAGACCTAGGACCTTCACCAATCATCATCAATTCATGTATCTTTGAAAAAAACCTCAAGGTCAAATTTGTATGTTGACCTTGACCTTTGACCTAACACCTTGTTATGGGATAATCTCAGAAACCATTATACTTACAGAAGTTTTAAATAGTGGAAAATGTTTGGGTCATTATGGCGCAACTTTGTTACATTTTGACCGCAGAGATTTGACCTTTTTTTAAGGGGCATAAAGCCTCTTTTACGTTTCTGAAAAGACAAAATCAGCTTTTACTACATAACCGAAGGTCCTAGACCCATGGGGTCTTCAGCAATGACATTGGGGACTAATGACCTTGACAAAGGTCAAAAGGTCAAAGGTCAAGGTCATGTCCAAGATAGCGAATTTAGTGTTTTTAACCTTATTTAAAGGATTTTCAGTGTGTTTTAAAGCTTTTCAATACATTCTACGTCTATTTGAACATGTATTTTACATTGCAAAAGGAAAGACCTCTCAATTGTTCAAGAACAATTGACAGTTTAATATTGTTCATACATCTCTTCTGAAAAAATAATCCACCTCCTTGTTATCACTTAAACTCTGAAACTACAAGTCCAATCGATCCCAAAATTTACAGTCAGCAGGGCATACATGTACTAAAGGTTCATAAAACAACGTGGTGCCGATATCTCTCAAGACTTTTCCTAGAGAAAAAGAATGGCAATGCCGTAAAAATCGCTTGCTAGGTCCGAAATTCTCAATGAAATCCTACAATAAAAATGTCCGCTCCTGGATTGAAAAACTTATCTGTTACAAACTGGTGCTGAAAAATATACATTTTAAGAAAATAATCCTTAAACGTGTTTTAAAGTTACACCGGATCAATTAAATCCAAATCATGCACTGCTGGTGAACTGTGATCAAAATGTCCATTTCCTATTATGACCAAAGAAATTACATTGTGTACATTCCATCTCTATAGATGTTGTCTGTCCAACGTCCCGACCTAAAGAGAAATAAAAAGACTAAGTTTTTCTTAATATAAACACGCGTCACGTGGTGTCTCCTCAATCTGGCGCGCGCGCTGGACCTAAAATAAAATAAAAACTTTCCAAACTAAACATGAAACTTCTCCGGTAACACAATACTAGACCCCTTACAGAAACAAACACATAAACAAACAAACAAACAAACAAAACAAACACCCCCCCCCCCCCCACCCAATCAATCTATGTTTCAAAGGGGGAAAGACCGTTTACAATTGCTTTTTGAAAGCAATTGATTTATATTGTAAAAAGGCCTTTTTAACCATTCTGTTCCGTTAATACAAAAAAAAAAAAAAAAAAATCCCCGAGACCCCCTTTTGCCCCCCCCCCCCCCCCCATTTTTTTTACCCTCCACTTACAACTGAATGTAGTTTGTGTGCTATCTATCCTATCAACGTTAAACGAACGACAACTCCAGTTTTTTCCCTATTATATTGTTCATACATCTCTTCTGAAAAAATAATCCACCTCCTTGTTATCACTTAAACTCTGAAACTACAAGTCCAATCGATCCCAAAATTTACAGTCAGCAGGGCATACATGTACTAAAGGTTCATAAAACAACGTGGTGCCGATATCTCTCAAGACTTTTCCTAGAGAAAAAGAATGGCAATGCCGTAAAAATCGCTTGCTAGGTCCGAAATTCTCAATGAAATCCTACAATAAAAATGTCCGCTCCTGGATTGAAAAACTTATCTGTTACAAACTGGTGCTGAAAAATATACATTTTAAGAAAATAATCCTTAAACGTGTTTTAAAGTTACACCGGATCAATTAAATCCAAATCATGCACTGCTGGTGAACTGTGATCAAAATGTCCATTTCCTATTATGACCAAAGAAATTACATTGTGTACATTCCATCTCTATAGATGTTGTCTGTCCAACGTCCCGACCTAAAGAGAAATAAAAAGACTAAGTTTTTCTTAATATAAACACGCGTCACGTGGTGTCTCCTCAATCTGGCGCGCGCGCTGGACCTAAAATAAAATAAAAACTTTCCAAACTAAACATGAAACTTCTCCGGTAACACAATACTAGACCCCTTACAGAAACAAACACATAAACAAACAAACAAACAAACAAAACAAACACCCCCCCCCCCCCCCCACCCAATCAATCTATGTTTCAAAGGGGGAAAGACCGTTTACAATTGCTTTTTGAAAGCAATTGATTTATATTGTAAAAAGGCCTTTTTAACCATTCTGTTCCGTTAATACAAAAAAAAAAAAAAAAAAATCCCCGAGACCCCCTTTTGCCCCCCCCCCCATTTTTTTTACCCTCCACTTACAACTGAATGTAGTTTGTGTGCTATCTATCCTATCAACGTTAAACGAACGACAACTCCAGTTTTTTCCCTATTATATTGTTCATACATCTCTTCTGAAAAAATAATCCACCTCCTTGTTATCACTTAAACTCTGAAACTACAAGTCCAATCGATCCCAAAATTTACAGTCAGCAGGGCATACATGTACTAAAGGTTCATAAAACAACGTGGTGCCGATATCTCTCAAGACTTTTCCTAGAGAAAAAGAATGGCAATGCCGTAAAAATCGCTTGCTAGGTCCGAAATTCTCAATGAAATCCTACAATAAAAATGTCCGCTCCTGGATTGAAAAACTTATCTGTTACAAACTGGTGCTGAAAAATATACATTTTAAGAAAATAATCCTTAAACGTGTTTTAAAGTTACACCGGATCAATTAAATCCAAATCATGCACTGCTGGTGAACTGTGATCAAAATGTCCATTTCCTATTATGACCAAAGAAATTACATTGTGTACATTCCATCTCTATAGATGTTGTCTGTCCAACGTCCCGACCTAAAGAGAAATAAAAAGACTAAGTTTTTCTTAATATAAACACGCGTCACGTGGTGTCTCCTCAATCTGGCGCGCGCGCTGGACCTAAAATAAAATAAAAACTTTCCAAACTAAACATGAAACTTCTCCGGTAACACAATACTAGACCCCTTACAGAAACAAACACATAAACAAACAAACAAACAAACAAAACAAACACCCCCCCCCCCCCCCACCCAATCAATCTATGTTTCAAAGGGGGAAAGACCGTTTACAATTGCTTTTTGAAAGCAATTGATTTATATTATTGTTCATACATCTCTTCTGAAAAAATAATCCACCTCCTTGTTATCACTTAAACTCTGAAACTACAAGTCCAATCGATCCCAAAATTTACAGTCAGCAGGGCATACATGTACTAAAGGTTCATAAAACAACGTGGTGCCGATATCTCTCAAGACTTTTCCTAGAGAAAAAGAATGGCAATGCCGTAAAAATCGCTTGCTAGGTCCGAAATTCTCAATGAAATCCTACAATAAAAATGTCCGCTCCTGGATTGAAAAACTTATCTGTTACAAACTGGTGCTGAAAAATATACATTTTAAGAAAATAATCCTTAAACGTGTTTTAAAGTTACACCGGATCAATTAAATCCAAATCATGCACTGCTGGTGAACTGTGATCAAAATGTCCATTTCCTATTATGACCAAAGAAATTACATTGTGTACATTCCATCTCTATAGATGTTGTCTGTCCAACGTCCCGACCTAAAGAGAAATAAAAAGACTAAGTTTTTCTTAATATAAACACGCGTCACGTGGTGTCTCCTCAATCTGGCGCGCGCGCTGGACCTAAAATAAAATAAAAACTTTCCAAACTAAACATGAAACTTCTCCGGTAACACAATACTAGACCCCTTACAGAAACAAACACATAAACAAACAAACAAACAAACAAAACAAACACCCCCCCCCCCCACCCAATCAATCTATGTTTCAAAGGGGGAAAGACCGTTTACAATTGCTTTTTGAAAGCAATTGATTTATATTGTAAAAAGGCCTTTTTAACCATTCTGTTCCGTTAATACAAAAAAAAAAAAAAAAAAATCCCCGAGACCCCCTTTTGCCCCCCCCCCCCATTTTTTTTACCCTCCACTTACAACTGAATGTAGTTTGTGTGCTATCTATCCTATCAACGTTAAACGAACGACAACTCCAGTTTTTTCCCTATTATATTGTTCATACATCTCTTCTGAAAAAATAATCCACCTCCTTGTTATCACTTAAACTCTGAAACTACAAGTCCAATCGATCCCAAAATTTACAGTCAGCAGGGCATACATGTACTAAAGGTTCATAAAACAACGTGGTGCCGATATCTCTCAAGACTTTTCCTAGAGAAAAAGAATGGCAATGCCGTAAAAATCGCTTGCTAGGTCCGAAATTCTCAATGAAATCCTACAATAAAAATGTCCGCTCCTGGATTGAAAAACTTATCTGTTACAAACTGGTGCTGAAAAATATACATTTTAAGAAAATAATCCTTAAACGTGTTTTAAAGTTACACCGGATCAATTAAATCCAAATCATGCACTGCTGGTGAACTGTGATCAAAATGTCCATTTCCTATTATGACCAAAGAAATTACATTGTGTACATTCCATCTCTATAGATGTTGTCTGTCCAACGTCCCGACCTAAAGAGAAATAAAAAGACTAAGTTTTTCTTAATATAAACACGCGTCACGTGGTGTCTCCTCAATCTGGCGCGCGCGCTGGACCTAAAATAAAATAAAAACTTTCCAAACTAAACATGAAACTTCTCCGGTAACACAATACTAGACCCCTTACAGAAACAAACACATAAACAAACAAACAAACAAACAAAACAAACACCCCCCCCCCCACCCAATCAATCTATGTTTCAAAGGGGGAAAGACCGTTTACAATTGCTTTTTGAAAGCAATTGATTTATATTGTAAAAAGGCCTTTTTAACCATTCTGTTCCGTTAATACAAAAAAAAAAAAAAAAAAATCCCCGAGACCCCCTTTTGCCCCCCCCCCCCCCCCCATTTTTTTTACCCTCCACTTACAACTGAATGTAGTTTGTGTGCTATCTATCCTATCAACGTTAAACGAACGACAACTCCAGTTTTTTCCCTATTATATTGTTCATACATCTCTTCTGAAAAAATAATCCACCTCCTTGTTATCACTTAAACTCTGAAACTACAAGTCCAATCGATCCCAAAATTTACAGTCAGCAGGGCATACATGTACTAAAGGTTCATAAAACAACGTGGTGCCGATATCTCTCAAGACTTTTCCTAGAGAAAAAGAATGGCAATGCCGTAAAAATCGCTTGCTAGGTCCGAAATTCTCAATGAAATCCTACAATAAAAATGTCCGCTCCTGGATTGAAAAACTTATCTGTTACAAACTGGTGCTGAAAAATATACATTTTAAGAAAATAATCCTTAAACGTGTTTTAAAGTTACACCGGATCAATTAAATCCAAATCATGCACTGCTGGTGAACTGTGATCAAAATGTCCATTTCCTATTATGACCAAAGAAATTACATTGTGTACATTCCATCTCTATAGATGTTGTCTGTCCAACGTCCCGACCTAAAGAGAAATAAAAAGACTAAGTTTTTCTTAATATAAACACGCGTCACGTGGTGTCTCCTCAATCTGGCGCGCGCGCTGGACCTAAAATAAAATAAAAACTTTCCAAACTAAACATGAAACTTCTCCGGTAACACAATACTAGACCCCTTACAGAAACAAACACATAAACAAACAAACAAACAAACAAAACAAACACCCCCCCCCCCCCCCCCCACCCAATCAATCTATGTTTCAAAGGGGGAAAGACCGTTTACAATTGCTTTTTGAAAGCAATTGATTTATATTGTAAAAAGGCCTTTTTAACCATTCTGTTCCGTTAATACAAAAAAAAAAAAAAAAAAATCCCCGAGACCCCCTTTTGCCCCCCCCCCCATTTTTTTTACCCTCCACTTACAACTGAATGTAGTTTGTGTGCTATCTATCCTATCAACGTTAAACGAACGACAACTCCAGTTTTTTCCCTATTATATTGTTCATACATCTCTTCTGAAAAAATAATCCACCTCCTTGTTATCACTTAAACTCTGAAACTACAAGTCCAATCGATCCCAAAATTTACAGTCAGCAGGGCATACATGTACTAAAGGTTCATAAAACAACGTGGTGCCGATATCTCTCAAGACTTTTCCTAGAGAAAAAGAATGGCAATGCCGTAAAAATCGCTTGCTAGGTCCGAAATTCTCAATGAAATCCTACAATAAAAATGTCCGCTCCTGGATTGAAAAACTTATCTGTTACAAACTGGTGCTGAAAAATATACATTTTAAGAAAATAATCCTTAAACGTGTTTTAAAGTTACACCGGATCAATTAAATCCAAATCATGCACTGCTGGTGAACTGTGATCAAAATGTCCATTTCCTATTATGACCAAAGAAATTACATTGTGTACATTCCATCTCTATAGATGTTGTCTGTCCAACGTCCCGACCTAAAGAGAAATAAAAAGACTAAGTTTTTCTTAATATAAACACGCGTCACGTGGTGTCTCCTCAATCTGGCGCGCGCGCTGGACCTAAAATAAAATAAAAACTTTCCAAACTAAACATGAAACTTCTCCGGTAACACAATACTAGACCCCTTACAGAAACAAACACATAAACAAACAAACAAACAAACAAAACAAACACCCCCCCCCCCCCCCCACCCAATCAATCTATGTTTCAAAGGGGGAAAGACCGTTTACAATTGCTTTTTGAAAGCAATTGATTTATATTATTGTTCATACATCTCTTCTGAAAAAATAATCCACCTCCTTGTTATCACTTAAACTCTGAAACTACAAGTCCAATCGATCCCAAAATTTACAGTCAGCAGGGCATACATGTACTAAAGGTTCATAAAACAACGTGGTGCCGATATCTCTCAAGACTTTTCCTAGAGAAAAAGAATGGCAATGCCGTAAAAATCGCTTGCTAGGTCCGAAATTCTCAATGAAATCCTACAATAAAAATGTCCGCTCCTGGATTGAAAAACTTATCTGTTACAAACTGGTGCTGAAAAATATACATTTTAAGAAAATAATCCTTAAACGTGTTTTAAAGTTACACCGGATCAATTAAATCCAAATCATGCACTGCTGGTGAACTGTGATCAAAATGTCCATTTCCTATTATGACCAAAGAAATTACATTGTGTACATTCCATCTCTATAGATGTTGTCTGTCCAACGTCCCGACCTAAAGAGAAATAAAAAGACTAAGTTTTTCTTAATATAAACACGCGTCACGTGGTGTCTCCTCAATCTGGCGCGCGCGCTGGACCTAAAATAAAATAAAAACTTTCCAAACTAAACATGAAACTTCTCCGGTAACACAATACTAGACCCCTTACAGAAACAAACACATAAACAAACAAACAAACAAACAAAACAAACACCCCCCCCCCCCACCCAATCAATCTATGTTTCAAAGGGGGAAAGACCGTTTACAATTGCTTTTTGAAAGCAATTGATTTATATTGTAAAAAGGCCTTTTTAACCATTCTGTTCCGTTAATACAAAAAAAAAAAAAAAAAAATCCCCGAGACCCCCTTTTGCCCCCCCCCCCCATTTTTTTTACCCTCCACTTACAACTGAATGTAGTTTGTGTGCTATCTATCCTATCAACGTTAAACGAACGACAACTCCAGTTTTTTCCCTATTATATTGTTCATACATCTCTTCTGAAAAAATAATCCACCTCCTTGTTATCACTTAAACTCTGAAACTACAAGTCCAATCGATCCCAAAATTTACAGTCAGCAGGGCATACATGTACTAAAGGTTCATAAAACAACGTGGTGCCGATATCTCTCAAGACTTTTCCTAGAGAAAAAGAATGGCAATGCCGTAAAAATCGCTTGCTAGGTCCGAAATTCTCAATGAAATCCTACAATAAAAATGTCCGCTCCTGGATTGAAAAACTTATCTGTTACAAACTGGTGCTGAAAAATATACATTTTAAGAAAATAATCCTTAAACGTGTTTTAAAGTTACACCGGATCAATTAAATCCAAATCATGCACTGCTGGTGAACTGTGATCAAAATGTCCATTTCCTATTATGACCAAAGAAATTACATTGTGTACATTCCATCTCTATAGATGTTGTCTGTCCAACGTCCCGACCTAAAGAGAAATAAAAAGACTAAGTTTTTCTTAATATAAACACGCGTCACGTGGTGTCTCCTCAATCTGGCGCGCGCGCTGGACCTAAAATAAAATAAAAACTTTCCAAACTAAACATGAAACTTCTCCGGTAACACAATACTAGACCCCTTACAGAAACAAACACATAAACAAACAAACAAACAAACAAAACAAACACCCCCCCCCCCACCCAATCAATCTATGTTTCAAAGGGGGAAAGACCGTTTACAATTGCTTTTTGAAAGCAATTGATTTATATTGTAAAAAGGCCTTTTTAACCATTCTGTTCCGTTAATACAAAAAAAAAAAAAAAAAAATCCCCGAGACCCCCTTTTGCCCCCCCCCCCCCCCCATTTTTTTTACCCTCCACTTACAACTGAATGTAGTTTGTGTGCTATCTATCCTATCAACGTTAAACGAACGACAACTCCAGTTTTTTCCCTATTATATTGTTCATACATCTCTTCTGAAAAAATAATCCACCTCCTTGTTATCACTTAAACTCTGAAACTACAAGTCCAATCGATCCCAAAATTTACAGTCAGCAGGGCATACATGTACTAAAGGTTCATAAAACAACGTGGTGCCGATATCTCTCAAGACTTTTCCTAGAGAAAAAGAATGGCAATGCCGTAAAAATCGCTTGCTAGGTCCGAAATTCTCAATGAAATCCTACAATAAAAATGTCCGCTCCTGGATTGAAAAACTTATCTGTTACAAACTGGTGCTGAAAAATATACATTTTAAGAAAATAATCCTTAAACGTGTTTTAAAGTTACACCGGATCAATTAAATCCAAATCATGCACTGCTGGTGAACTGTGATCAAAATGTCCATTTCCTATTATGACCAAAGAAATTACATTGTGTACATTCCATCTCTATAGATGTTGTCTGTCCAACGTCCCGACCTAAAGAGAAATAAAAAGACTAAGTTTTTCTTAATATAAACACGCGTCACGTGGTGTCTCCTCAATCTGGCGCGCGCGCTGGACCTAAAATAAAATAAAAACTTTCCAAACTAAACATGAAACTTCTCCGGTAACACAATACTAGACCCCTTACAGAAACAAACACATAAACAAACAAACAAACAAACAAAACAAACACCCCCCCCCCCCCCACCCAATCAATCTATGTTTCAAAGGGGGAAAGACCGTTTACAATTGCTTTTTGAAAGCAATTGATTTATATTGTAAAAAGGCCTTTTTAACCATTCTGTTCCGTTAATACAAAAAAAAAAAAAAAAAAAATCCCCGAGACCCCCTTTTGCCCCCCCCCCCCCCCCCCATTTTTTTTACCCTCCACTTACAACTGAATGTAGTTTGTGTGCTATCTATCCTATCAACGTTAAACGAACGACAACTCCAGTTTTTTCCCTATTATATTGTTCATACATCTCTTCTGAAAAAATAATCCACCTCCTTGTTATCACTTAAACTCTGAAACTACAAGTCCAATCGATCCCAAAATTTACAGTCAGCAGGGCATACATGTACTAAAGGTTCATAAAACAACGTGGTGCCGATATCTCTCAAGACTTTTCCTAGAGAAAAAGAATGGCAATGCCGTAAAAATCGCTTGCTAGGTCCGAAATTCTCAATGAAATCCTACAATAAAAATGTCCGCTCCTGGATTGAAAAACTTATCTGTTACAAACTGGTGCTGAAAAATATACATTTTAAGAAAATAATCCTTAAACGTGTTTTAAAGTTACACCGGATCAATTAAATCCAAATCATGCACTGCTGGTGAACTGTGATCAAAATGTCCATTTCCTATTATGACCAAAGAAATTACATTGTGTACATTCCATCTCTATAGATGTTGTCTGTCCAACGTCCCGACCTAAAGAGAAATAAAAAGACTAAGTTTTTCTTAATATAAACACGCGTCACGTGGTGTCTCCTCAATCTGGCGCGCGCGCTGGACCTAAAATAAAATAAAAACTTTCCAAACTAAACATGAAACTTCTCCGGTAACACAATACTAGACCCCTTACAGAAACAAACACATAAACAAACAAACAAACAAACAAAACAAACACCCCCCCCCCCACCCAATCAATCTATGTTTCAAAGGGGGAAAGACCGTTTACAATTGCTTTTTGAAAGCAATTGATTTATATTGTAAAAAGGCCTTTTTAACCATTCTGTTCCGTTAATACAAAAAAAAAAAAAAAAAAATCCCCGAGACCCCCTTTTGCCCCCCCCCCCCCCCATTTTTTTTACCCTCCACTTACAACTGAATGTAGTTTGTGTGCTATCTATCCTATCAACGTTAAACGAACGACAACTCCAGTTTTTTCCCTATTATATTGTTCATACATCTCTTCTGAAAAAATAATCCACCTCCTTGTTATCACTTAAACTCTGAAACTACAAGTCCAATCGATCCCAAAATTTACAGTCAGCAGGGCATACATGTACTAAAGGTTCATAAAACAACGTGGTGCCGATATCTCTCAAGACTTTTCCTAGAGAAAAAGAATGGCAATGCCGTAAAAATCGCTTGCTAGGTCCGAAATTCTCAATGAAATCCTACAATAAAAATGTCCGCTCCTGGATTGAAAAACTTATCTGTTACAAACTGGTGCTGAAAAATATACATTTTAAGAAAATAATCCTTAAACGTGTTTTAAAGTTACACCGGATCAATTAAATCCAAATCATGCACTGCTGGTGAACTGTGATCAAAATGTCCATTTCCTATTATGACCAAAGAAATTACATTGTGTACATTCCATCTCTATAGATGTTGTCTGTCCAACGTCCCGACCTAAAGAGAAATAAAAAGACTAAGTTTTTCTTAATATAAACACGCGTCACGTGGTGTCTCCTCAATCTGGCGCGCGCGCTGGACCTAAAATAAAATAAAAACTTTCCAAACTAAACATGAAACTTCTCCGGTAACACAATACTAGACCCCTTACAGAAACAAACACATAAACAAACAAACAAACAAACAAAACAAACACCCCCCCCCCCCACCCAATCAATCTATGTTTCAAAGGGGGAAAGACCGTTTACAATTGCTTTTTGAAAGCAATTGATTTATATTGTAAAAAGGCCTTTTTAACCATTCTGTTCCGTTAATACAAAAAAAAAAAAAAAAAAATCCCCGAGACCCCCTTTTGCCCCCCCCCCCCCCCCCCATTTTTTTTACCCTCCACTTACAACTGAATGTAGTTTGTGTGCTATCTATCCTATCAACGTTAAACGAACGACAACTCCAGTTTTTTCCCTATTATATTGTTCATACATCTCTTCTGAAAAAATAATCCACCTCCTTGTTATCACTTAAACTCTGAAACTACAAGTCCAATCGATCCCAAAATTTACAGTCAGCAGGGCATACATGTACTAAAGGTTCATAAAACAACGTGGTGCCGATATCTCTCAAGACTTTTCCTAGAGAAAAAGAATGGCAATGCCGTAAAAATCGCTTGCTAGGTCCGAAATTCTCAATGAAATCCTACAATAAAAATGTCCGCTCCTGGATTGAAAAACTTATCTGTTACAAACTGGTGCTGAAAAATATACATTTTAAGAAAATAATCCTTAAACGTGTTTTAAAGTTACACCGGATCAATTAAATCCAAATCATGCACTGCTGGTGAACTGTGATCAAAATGTCCATTTCCTATTATGACCAAAGAAATTACATTGTGTACATTCCATCTCTATAGATGTTGTCTGTCCAACGTCCCGACCTAAAGAGAAATAAAAAGACTAAGTTTTTCTTAATATAAACACGCGTCACGTGGTGTCTCCTCAATCTGGCGCGCGCGCTGGACCTAAAATAAAATAAAAACTTTCCAAACTAAACATGAAACTTCTCCGGTAACACAATACTAGACCCCTTACAGAAACAAACACATAAACAAACAAACAAACAAACAAAACAAACACCCCCCCCCCCACCCAATCAATCTATGTTTCAAAGGGGGAAAGACCGTTTACAATTGCTTTTTGAAAGCAATTGATTTATATTGTAAAAAGGCCTTTTTAACCATTCTGTTCCGTTAATACAAAAAAAAAAAAAAAAAAATCCCCGAGACCCCCTTTTGCCCCCCCCCCCCCCCATTTTTTTTACCCTCCACTTACAACTGAATGTAGTTTGTGTGCTATCTATCCTATCAACGTTAAACGAACGACAACTCCAGTTTTTTCCCTATTATATTGTTCATACATCTCTTCTGAAAAAATAATCCACCTCCTTGTTATCACTTAAACTCTGAAACTACAAGTCCAATCGATCCCAAAATTTACAGTCAGCAGGGCATACATGTACTAAAGGTTCATAAAACAACGTGGTGCCGATATCTCTCAAGACTTTTCCTAGAGAAAAAGAATGGCAATGCCGTAAAAATCGCTTGCTAGGTCCGAAATTCTCAATGAAATCCTACAATAAAAATGTCCGCTCCTGGATTGAAAAACTTATCTGTTACAAACTGGTGCTGAAAAATATACATTTTAAGAAAATAATCCTTAAACGTGTTTTAAAGTTACACCGGATCAATTAAATCCAAATCATGCACTGCTGGTGAACTGTGATCAAAATGTCCATTTCCTATTATGACCAAAGAAATTACATTGTGTACATTCCATCTCTATAGATGTTGTCTGTCCAACGTCCCGACCTAAAGAGAAATAAAAAGACTAAGTTTTTCTTAATATAAACACGCGTCACGTGGTGTCTCCTCAATCTGGCGCGCGCGCTGGACCTAAAATAAAATAAAAACTTTCCAAACTAAACATGAAACTTCTCCGGTAACACAATACTAGACCCCTTACAGAAACAAACACATAAACAAACAAACAAACAAACAAAACAAACACCCCCCCCCCCCCCACCCAATCAATCTATGTTTCAAAGGGGGAAAGACCGTTTACAATTGCTTTTTGAAAGCAATTGATTTATATTGTAAAAAGGCCTTTTTAACCATTCTGTTCCGTTAATACAAAAAAAAAAAAAAAAAAATCCCCGAGACCCCCTTTTGCCCCCCCCCCCCCCCATTTTTTTTACCCTCCACTTACAACTGAATGTAGTTTGTGTGCTATCTATCCTATCAACGTTAAACGAACGACAACTCCAGTTTTTTCCCTATTATATTGTTCATACATCTCTTCTGAAAAAATAATCCACCTCCTTGTTATCACTTAAACTCTGAAACTACAAGTCCAATCGATCCCAAAATTTACAGTCAGCAGGGCATACATGTACTAAAGGTTCATAAAACAACGTGGTGCCGATATCTCTCAAGACTTTTCCTAGAGAAAAAGAATGGCAATGCCGTAAAAATCGCTTGCTAGGTCCGAAATTCTCAATGAAATCCTACAATAAAAATGTCCGCTCCTGGATTGAAAAACTTATCTGTTACAAACTGGTGCTGAAAAATATACATTTTAAGAAAATAATCCTTAAACGTGTTTTAAAGTTACACCGGATCAATTAAATCCAAATCATGCACTGCTGGTGAACTGTGATCAAAATGTCCATTTCCTATTATGACCAAAGAAATTACATTGTGTACATTCCATCTCTATAGATGTTGTCTGTCCAACGTCCCGACCTAAAGAGAAATAAAAAGACTAAGTTTTTCTTAATATAAACACGCGTCACGTGGTGTCTCCTCAATCTGGCGCGCGCGCTGGACCTAAAATAAAATAAAAACTTTCCAAACTAAACATGAAACTTCTCCGGTAACACAATACTAGACCCCTTACAGAAACAAACACATAAACAAACAAACAAACAAACAAAACAAACACCCCCCCCC
>NW_026963806.1:0-14045 GCF_036588685.1 Mytilus trossulus | reverse complement strand
ATATATTAGGGCATTTAAAAAGTATTTTTTTGCAATATTTTAATTTTCAAAGCCCATAATGTTGATAGTTGAAATTATTCAATTTTAACGTAAAAATTTAACACGCAAAGATGAGTATTGAATTTAACATATTGTCTATAATATATATCCTATTGTTATGAAACTTTGCAAGCAGTGTTATAATTAATTAAGCTTTGGTCATACCAAGTTTTTTTAAGATTTGTCAACTCTTTCTATCCTATTAGGTCCGAGACCACAATTGTCGTCCCTTGATTTTCGTTGTTCACGAATATAGTCCCTAGTGTTAACAGTGGGTTACTTGCCAATAATTTTTATACCCCTTCCAAATTTATTTCTCCATGTTTAATGCCTCAAATTGTAAGTAGGGGGGTGAAATTACACAGTAAAAAAAATTGGGTCCAGAATTTTACAGGAAAGTAGTGATTCGGTCCAGCTGAAAAAGGTTAAAAATTAGCACTTCGGAAGCTGTCAAAAGATTTCAAGACACCCTAAACACAAAATTGTCCATATTTTGAGTTTGAGGCGATGAAGTTTTCTATAATTTTGATATAATTTGTCCCAAAAGTAGTACAACACACTGTAAAAATTTCATTGAGAAAGCGCAGGTGGGATTTTTTTAATTTTTATTTATGTTCTAAAAGAAATGCACTACGAATTAATTGTGTTCTCGGACCTAAGAGGTGAAGTCTGTAAAAATAGAATCTGTAATTTGGCAACTTCCCTAAATGATTTGGTGGTGTCAATTTGTCAAATAGCATGAAACTAAAGGATTTAAACTTTTATTTTATAGAATTTCTGCAAAAATGACCAATTTTGGCATTTTATGGTCAAAATAGGCATTTTAAGGCTTTTTCAATATTGATGCATACATGGCATCCTGACTTTCTATCTGACAGGTTTTCATGTGTCAATACTTGTGTTTCTATGCCTTTATCTAGTTCTTTTACTTGTTTATGAACTCAGAATCTACAGAAAAGAAGATTATCTCAGACAATATGTACAAAATGTGTTGTATAAATGACCCTTGTCTAACGCCCTGTTTGGATGAAGTCAAAAGTGGGGTTCTTGGTACATAAAATTTGAAGTCCACAATTAAGACCTCACTAAATTTGTATCCAAAGCACTTTACAATGTCTATTGTACCTGTTCCATCTCACATAATATCTTATTTTTCTTCTGTAGGATAGCAAGTGGTTTAAATATAAGCCTGTTGAGACTAAAATTGCATTCAAGTATTTCATTAAAAAGGCAAAAATCTTTGTATCAGACCATACTCTCTGTAAGAAAAGTTAATTGCAAGAGCCTTTTTGTGCTCAGATTTGTTGTATCATGTCACATGAGTCTAGAAATGATAAAAAAGACACAATTTTTTATTTCTTATAGCCTCAATATGCATTTTTAAATGTAAATATGTGGCACGGCCTAAATTGACCCTTATTTTTTTCCAGTCTTACTTGGCTTAAGACCCTTTTAAACTAATATGATATGTTATTTGTGACTTTTCTTTCCATTTTAAGTACATTCAATACATATGTAAGGATTATTCATAACCAAAAAGCTTCACAAATTTAAAATTGCTGGAAAATATTACATCTTCATGTAAGGCCCCCTTTCATTGAAAAACCTCAATTTTTAGGCCCAGGCTGATATAAATTTCACTTTTGAATAATTATGCTAAGTCTGATAAATCAAATGAGTACTCTATTGATTTAAGTACATAATAAATGATATATTAGGGCATTTAAAAAGTATTTTTTTGCAATATTTTAATTTTCAAAGCCCATAATGTTGATAGTTGAAATTATTCAATTTTAACGTAAAAATTTAACACGCAAAGATGAGTATTGAATTTAACATATTGTCTATAATATATATCCTATTGTTATGAAACTTTGCAAGCAGTGTTATAATTAATTAAGCTTTGGTCATACCAAGTTTTTTTAAGATTTGTCAACTCTTTCTATCCTATTAGGTCCGAGACCACAATTGTCGTCCCTTGATTTTCGTTGTTCACGAATATAGTCCCTAGTGTTAACAGTGGGTTACTTGCCAATAATTTTTATACCCCTTCCAAATTTATTTCTCCATGTTTAATGCCTCAAATTGTAAGTAGGGGGGTGAAATTACACAGTAAAAAAAATTGGGTCCAGAATTTTACAGGAAAGTAGTGATTCGGTCCAGCTGAAAAAGGTTAAAAATTAGCACTTCGGAAGCTGTCAAAAGATTTCAAGACACCCTAAACACAAAATTGTCCATATTTTGAGTTTGAGGCGATGAAGTTTTCTATAATTTTGATATAATTTGTCCCAAAAGTAGTACAACACACTGTAAAAATTTCATTGAGAAAGCGCAGGTGGGATTTTTTTAATTTTTATTTATGTTCTAAAAGAAATGCACTACGAATTAATTGTGTTCTCGGACCTAAGAGGTGAAGTCTGTAAAAATAGAATCTGTAATTTGGCAACTTCCCTAAATGATTTGGTGGTGTCAATTTGTCAAATAGCATGAAACTAAAGGATTTAAACTTTTATTTTATAGAATTTCTGCAAAAATGACCAATTTTGGCATTTTATGGTCAAAATAGGCATTTTAAGGCTTTTTCAATATTGATGCATACATGGCATCCTGACTTTCTATCTGACAGGTTTTCATGTGTCAATACTTGTGTTTCTATGCCTTTATCTAGTTCTTTTACTTGTTTATGAACTCAGAATCTACAGAAAAGAAGATTATCTCAGACAATATGTACAAAATGTGTTGTATAAATGACCCTTGTCTAACGCCCTGTTTGGATGAAGTCAAAAGTGGGGTTCTTGGTACATAAAATTTGAAGTCCACAATTAAGACCTCACTAAATTTGTATCCAAAGCACTTTACAATGTCTATTGTACCTGTTCCATCTCACATAATATCTTATTTTTCTTCTGTAGGATAGCAAGTGGTTTAAATATAAGCCTGTTGAGACTAAAATTGCATTCAAGTATTTCATTAAAAAGGCAAAAATCTTTGTATCAGACCATACTCTCTGTAAGAAAAGTTAATTGCAAGAGCCTTTTTGTGCTCAGATTTGTTGTATCATGTCACATGAGTCTAGAAATGATAAAAAAGACACAATTTTTTATTTCTTATAGCCTCAATATGCATTTTTAAATGTAAATATGTGGCACGGCCTAAATTGACCCTTATTTTTTTCCAGTCTTACTTGGCTTAAGACCCTTTTAAACTAATATGATATGTTATTTGTGACTTTTCTTTCCATTTTAAGTACATTCAATACATATGTAAGGATTATTCATAACCAAAAAGCTTCACAAATTTAAAATTGCTGGAAAATATTACATCTTCATGTAAGGCCCCCTTTCATTGAAAAACCTCAATTTTTAGGCCCAGGCTGATATAAATTTCACTTTTGAATAATTATGCTAAGTCTGATAAATCAAATGAGTACTCTATTGATTTAAGTACATAATAAATGATATATTAGGGCATTTAAAAAGTATTTTTTTGCAATATTTTAATTTTCAAAGCCCATAATGTTGATAGTTGAAATTATTCAATTTTAACGTAAAAATTTAACACGCAAAGATGAGTATTGAATTTAACATATTGTCTATAATATATATCCTATTGTTATGAAACTTTGCAAGCAGTGTTATAATTAATTAAGCTTTGGTCATACCAAGTTTTTTTAAGATTTGTCAACTCTTTCTATCCTATTAGGTCCGAGACCACAATTGTCGTCCCTTGATTTTCGTTGTTCACGAATATAGTCCCTAGTGTTAACAGTGGGTTACTTGCCAATAATTTTTATACCCCTTCCAAATTTATTTCTCCATGTTTAATGCCTCAAATTGTAAGTAGGGGGGTGAAATTACACAGTAAAAAAAATTGGGTCCAGAATTTTACAGGAAAGTAGTGATTCGGTCCAGCTGAAAAAGGTTAAAAATTAGCACTTCGGAAGCTGTCAAAAGATTTCAAGACACCCTAAACACAAAATTGTCCATATTTTGAGTTTGAGGCGATGAAGTTTTCTATAATTTTGATATAATTTGTCCCAAAAGTAGTACAACACACTGTAAAAATTTCATTGAGAAAGCGCAGGTGGGATTTTTTTAATTTTTATTTATGTTCTAAAAGAAATGCACTACGAATTAATTGTGTTCTCGGACCTAAGAGGTGAAGTCTGTAAAAATAGAATCTGTAATTTGGCAACTTCCCTAAATGATTTGGTGGTGTCAATTTGTCAAATAGCATGAAACTAAAGGATTTAAACTTTTATTTTATAGAATTTCTGCAAAAATGACCAATTTTGGCATTTTATGGTCAAAATAGGCATTTTAAGGCTTTTTCAATATTGATGCATACATGGCATCCTGACTTTCTATCTGACAGGTTTTCATGTGTCAATACTTGTGTTTCTATGCCTTTATCTAGTTCTTTTACTTGTTTATGAACTCAGAATCTACAGAAAAGAAGATTATCTCAGACAATATGTACAAAATGTGTTGTATAAATGACCCTTGTCTAACGCCCTGTTTGGATGAAGTCAAAAGTGGGGTTCTTGGTACATAAAATTTGAAGTCCACAATTAAGACCTCACTAAATTTGTATCCAAAGCACTTTACAATGTCTATTGTACCTGTTCCATCTCACATAATATCTTATTTTTCTTCTGTAGGATAGCAAGTGGTTTAAATATAAGCCTGTTGAGACTAAAATTGCATTCAAGTATTTCATTAAAAAGGCAAAAATCTTTGTATCAGACCATACTCTCTGTAAGAAAAGTTAATTGCAAGAGCCTTTTTGTGCTCAGATTTGTTGTATCATGTCACATGAGTCTAGAAATGATAAAAAAGACACAATTTTTTATTTCTTATAGCCTCAATATGCATTTTTAAATGTAAATATGTGGCACGGCCTAAATTGACCCTTATTTTTTTCCAGTCTTACTTGGCTTAAGACCCTTTTAAACTAATATGATATGTTATTTGTGACTTTTCTTTCCATTTTAAGTACATTCAATACATATGTAAGGATTATTCATAACCAAAAAGCTTCACAAATTTAAAATTGCTGGAAAATATTACATCTTCATGTAAGGCCCCCTTTCATTGAAAAACCTCAATTTTTAGGCCCAGGCTGATATAAATTTCACTTTTGAATAATTATGCTAAGTCTGATAAATCAAATGAGTACTCTATTGATTTAAGTACATAATAAATGATATATTAGGGCATTTAAAAAGTATTTTTTTGCAATATTTTAATTTTCAAAGCCCATAATGTTGATAGTTGAAATTATTCAATTTTAACGTAAAAATTTAACACGCAAAGATGAGTATTGAATTTAACATATTGTCTATAATATATATCCTATTGTTATGAAACTTTGCAAGCAGTGTTATAATTAATTAAGCTTTGGTCATACCAAGTTTTTTTAAGATTTGTCAACTCTTTCTATCCTATTTAATAGGTCCGAGACCACAATTGTCGTCCCTTGATTTTCGTTGTTCACGAATATAGTCCCTAGTGTTAACAGTGGGTTACTTGCCAATAATTTTTATACCCCTTCCAAATTTATTTCTCCATGTTTAATGCCTCAAATTGTAAGTAGGGGGGTGAAATTACACAGTAAAAAAAATTGGGTCCAGAATTTTACAGGAAAGTAGTGATTCGGTCCAGCTGAAAAAGGTTAAAAATTAGCACTTCGGAAGCTGTCAAAAGATTTCAAGACACCCTAAACACAAAATTGTCCATATTTTGAGTTTGAGGCGATGAAGTTTTCTATAATTTTGATATAATTTGTCCCAAAAGTAGTACAACACACTGTAAAAATTTCATTGAGAAAGCGCAGGTGGGATTTTTTTAATTTTTATTTATGTTCTAAAAGAAATGCACTACGAATTAATTGTGTTCTCGGACCTAAGAGGTGAAGTCTGTAAAAATAGAATCTGTAATTTGGCAACTTCCCTAAATGATTTGGTGGTGTCAATTTGTCAAATAGCATGAAACTAAAGGATTTAAACTTTTATTTTATAGAATTTCTGCAAAAATGACCAATTTTGGCATTTTATGGTCAAAATAGGCATTTTAAGGCTTTTTCAATATTGATGCATACATGGCATCCTGACTTTCTATCTGACAGGTTTTCATGTGTCAATACTTGTGTTTCTATGCCTTTATCTAGTTCTTTTACTTGTTTATGAACTCAGAATCTACAGAAAAGAAGATTATCTCAGACAATATGTACAAAATGTGTTGTATAAATGACCCTTGTCTAACGCCCTGTTTGGATGAAGTCAAAAGTGGGGTTCTTGGTACATAAAATTTGAAGTCCACAATTAAGACCTCACTAAATTTGTATCCAAAGCACTTTACAATGTCTATTGTACCTGTTCCATCTCACATAATATCTTATTTTTCTTCTGTAGGATAGCAAGTGGTTTAAATATAAGCCTGTTGAGACTAAAATTGCATTCAAGTATTTCATTAAAAAGGCAAAAATCTTTGTATCAGACCATACTCTCTGTAAGAAAAGTTAATTGCAAGAGCCTTTTTGTGCTCAGATTTGTTGTATCATGTCACATGAGTCTAGAAATGATAAAAAAGACACAATTTTTTATTTCTTATAGCCTCAATATGCATTTTTAAATGTAAATATGTGGCACGGCCTAAATTGACCCTTATTTTTTTCCAGTCTTACTTGGCTTAAGACCCTTTTAAACTAATATGATATGTTATTTGTGACTTTTCTTTCCATTTTAAGTACATTCAATACATATGTAAGGATTATTCATAACCAAAAAGCTTCACAAATTTAAAATTGCTGGAAAATATTACATCTTCATGTAAGGCCCCCTTTCATTGAAAAACCTCAATTTTTAGGCCCAGGCTGATATAAATTTCACTTTTGAATAATTATGCTAAGTCTGATAAATCAAATGAGTACTCTATTGATTTAAGTACATAATAAATGATATATTAGGGCATTTAAAAAGTATTTTTTTGCAATATTTTAATTTTCAAAGCCCATAATGTTGATAGTTGAAATTATTCAATTTTAACGTAAAAATTTAACACGCAAAGATGAGTATTGAATTTAACATATTGTCTATAATATATATCCTATTGTTATGAAACTTTGCAAGCAGTGTTATAATTAATTAAGCTTTGGTCATACCAAGTTTTTTTAAGATTTGTCAACTCTTTCTATCCTATTTAATAGGTCCGAGACCACAATTGTCGTCCCTTGATTTTCGTTGTTCACGAATATAGTCCCTAGTGTTAACAGTGGGTTACTTGCCAATAATTTTTATACCCCTTCCAAATTTATTTCTCCATGTTTAATGCCTCAAATTGTAAGTAGGGGGGTGAAATTACACAGTAAAAAAAATTGGGTCCAGAATTTTACAGGAAAGTAGTGATTCGGTCCAGCTGAAAAAGGTTAAAAATTAGCACTTCGGAAGCTGTCAAAAGATTTCAAGACACCCTAAACACAAAATTGTCCATATTTTGAGTTTGAGGCGATGAAGTTTTCTATAATTTTGATATAATTTGTCCCAAAAGTAGTACAACACACTGTAAAAATTTCATTGAGAAAGCGCAGGTGGGATTTTTTTAATTTTTATTTATGTTCTAAAAGAAATGCACTACGAATTAATTGTGTTCTCGGACCTAAGAGGTGAAGTCTGTAAAAATAGAATCTGTAATTTGGCAACTTCCCTAAATGATTTGGTGGTGTCAATTTGTCAAATAGCATGAAACTAAAGGATTTAAACTTTTATTTTATAGAATTTCTGCAAAAATGACCAATTTTGGCATTTTATGGTCAAAATAGGCATTTTAAGGCTTTTTCAATATTGATGCATACATGGCATCCTGACTTTCTATCTGACAGGTTTTCATGTGTCAATACTTGTGTTTCTATGCCTTTATCTAGTTCTTTTACTTGTTTATGAACTCAGAATCTACAGAAAAGAAGATTATCTCAGACAATATGTACAAAATGTGTTGTATAAATGACCCTTGTCTAACGCCCTGTTTGGATGAAGTCAAAAGTGGGGTTCTTGGTACATAAAATTTGAAGTCCACAATTAAGACCTCACTAAATTTGTATCCAAAGCACTTTACAATGTCTATTGTACCTGTTCCATCTCACATAATATCTTATTTTTCTTCTGTAGGATAGCAAGTGGTTTAAATATAAGCCTGTTGAGACTAAAATTGCATTCAAGTATTTCATTAAAAAGGCAAAAATCTTTGTATCAGACCATACTCTCTGTAAGAAAAGTTAATTGCAAGAGCCTTTTTGTGCTCAGATTTGTTGTATCATGTCACATGAGTCTAGAAATGATAAAAAAGACACAATTTTTTATTTCTTATAGCCTCAATATGCATTTTTAAATGTAAATATGTGGCACGGCCTAAATTGACCCTTATTTTTTTCCAGTCTTACTTGGCTTAAGACCCTTTTAAACTAATATGATATGTTATTTGTGACTTTTCTTTCCATTTTAAGTACATTCAATACATATGTAAGGATTATTCATAACCAAAAAGCTTCACAAATTTAAAATTGCTGGAAAATATTACATCTTCATGTAAGGCCCCCTTTCATTGAAAAACCTCAATTTTTAGGCCCAGGCTGATATAAATTTCACTTTTGAATAATTATGCTAAGTCTGATAAATCAAATGAGTACTCTATTGATTTAAGTACATAATAAATGATATATTAGGGCATTTAAAAAGTATTTTTTTGCAATATTTTAATTTTCAAAGCCCATAATGTTGATAGTTGAAATTATTCAATTTTAACGTAAAAATTTAACACGCAAAGATGAGTATTGAATTTAACATATTGTCTATAATATATATCCTATTGTTATGAAACTTTGCAAGCAGTGTTATAATTAATTAAGCTTTGGTCATACCAAGTTTTTTTAAGATTTGTCAACTCTTTCTATCCTATTAGGTCCGAGACCACAATTGTCGTCCCTTGATTTTCGTTGTTCACGAATATAGTCCCTAGTGTTAACAGTGGGTTACTTGCCAATAATTTTTATACCCCTTCCAAATTTATTTCTCCATGTTTAATGCCTCAAATTGTAAGTAGGGGGGTGAAATTACACAGTAAAAAAAATTGGGTCCAGAATTTTACAGGAAAGTAGTGATTCGGTCCAGCTGAAAAAGGTTAAAAATTAGCACTTCGGAAGCTGTCAAAAGATTTCAAGACACCCTAAACACAAAATTGTCCATATTTTGAGTTTGAGGCGATGAAGTTTTCTATAATTTTGATATAATTTGTCCCAAAAGTAGTACAACACACTGTAAAAATTTCATTGAGAAAGCGCAGGTGGGATTTTTTTAATTTTTATTTATGTTCTAAAAGAAATGCACTACGAATTAATTGTGTTCTCGGACCTAAGAGGTGAAGTCTGTAAAAATAGAATCTGTAATTTGGCAACTTCCCTAAATGATTTGGTGGTGTCAATTTGTCAAATAGCATGAAACTAAAGGATTTAAACTTTTATTTTATAGAATTTCTGCAAAAATGACCAATTTTGGCATTTTATGGTCAAAATAGGCATTTTAAGGCTTTTTCAATATTGATGCATACATGGCATCCTGACTTTCTATCTGACAGGTTTTCATGTGTCAATACTTGTGTTTCTATGCCTTTATCTAGTTCTTTTACTTGTTTATGAACTCAGAATCTACAGAAAAGAAGATTATCTCAGACAATATGTACAAAATGTGTTGTATAAATGACCCTTGTCTAACGCCCTGTTTGGATGAAGTCAAAAGTGGGGTTCTTGGTACATAAAATTTGAAGTCCACAATTAAGACCTCACTAAATTTGTATCCAAAGCACTTTACAATGTCTATTGTACCTGTTCCATCTCACATAATATCTTATTTTTCTTCTGTAGGATAGCAAGTGGTTTAAATATAAGCCTGTTGAGACTAAAATTGCATTCAAGTATTTCATTAAAAAGGCAAAAATCTTTGTATCAGACCATACTCTCTGTAAGAAAAGTTAATTGCAAGAGCCTTTTTGTGCTCAGATTTGTTGTATCATGTCACATGAGTCTAGAAATGATAAAAAAGACACAATTTTTTATTTCTTATAGCCTCAATATGCATTTTTAAATGTAAATATGTGGCACGGCCTAAATTGACCCTTATTTTTTTCCAGTCTTACTTGGCTTAAGACCCTTTTAAACTAATATGATATGTTATTTGTGACTTTTCTTTCCATTTTAAGTACATTCAATACATATGTAAGGATTATTCATAACCAAAAAGCTTCACAAATTTAAAATTGCTGGAAAATATTACATCTTCATGTAAGGCCCCCTTTCATTGAAAAACCTCAATTTTTAGGCCCAGGCTGATATAAATTTCACTTTTGAATAATTATGCTAAGTCTGATAAATCAAATGAGTACTCTATTGATTTAAGTACATAATAAATGATATATTAGGGCATTTAAAAAGTATTTTTTTGCAATATTTTAATTTTCAAAGCCCATAATGTTGATAGTTGAAATTATTCAATTTTAACGTAAAAATTTAACACGCAAAGATGAGTATTGAATTTAACATATTGTCTATAATATATATCCTATTGTTATGAAACTTTGCAAGCAGTGTTATAATTAATTAAGCTTTGGTCATACCAAGTTTTTTTAAGATTTGTCAACTCTTTCTATCCTATTAGGTCCGAGACCACAATTGTCGTCCCTTGATTTTCGTTGTTCACGAATATAGTCCCTAGTGTTAACAGTGGGTTACTTGCCAATAATTTTTATACCCCTTCCAAATTTATTTCTCCATGTTTAATGCCTCAAATTGTAAGTAGGGGGGTGAAATTACACAGTAAAAAAAATTGGGTCCAGAATTTTACAGGAAAGTAGTGATTCGGTCCAGCTGAAAAAGGTTAAAAATTAGCACTTCGGAAGCTGTCAAAAGATTTCAAGACACCCTAAACACAAAATTGTCCATATTTTGAGTTTGAGGCGATGAAGTTTTCTATAATTTTGATATAATTTGTCCCAAAAGTAGTACAACACACTGTAAAAATTTCATTGAGAAAGCGCAGGTGGGATTTTTTTAATTTTTATTTATGTTCTAAAAGAAATGCACTACGAATTAATTGTGTTCTCGGACCTAAGAGGTGAAGTCTGTAAAAATAGAATCTGTAATTTGGCAACTTCCCTAAATGATTTGGTGGTGTCAATTTGTCAAATAGCATGAAACTAAAGGATTTAAACTTTTATTTTATAGAATTTCTGCAAAAATGACCAATTTTGGCATTTTATGGTCAAAATAGGCATTTTAAGGCTTTTTCAATATTGATGCATACATGGCATCCTGACTTTCTATCTGACAGGTTTTCATGTGTCAATACTTGTGTTTCTATGCCTTTATCTAGTTCTTTTACTTGTTTATGAACTCAGAATCTACAGAAAAGAAGATTATCTCAGACAATATGTACAAAATGTGTTGTATAAATGACCCTTGTCTAACGCCCTGTTTGGATGAAGTCAAAAGTGGGGTTCTTGGTACATAAAATTTGAAGTCCACAATTAAGACCTCACTAAATTTGTATCCAAAGCACTTTACAATGTCTATTGTACCTGTTCCATCTCACATAATATCTTATTTTTCTTCTGTAGGATAGCAAGTGGTTTAAATATAAGCCTGTTGAGACTAAAATTGCATTCAAGTATTTCATTAAAAAGGCAAAAATCTTTGTATCAGACCATACTCTCTGTAAGAAAAGTTAATTGCAAGAGCCTTTTTGTGCTCAGATTTGTTGTATCATGTCACATGAGTCTAGAAATGATAAAAAAGACACAATTTTTTATTTCTTATAGCCTCAATATGCATTTTTAAATGTAAATATGTGGCACGGCCTAAATTGACCCTTATTTTTTTCCAGTCTTACTTGGCTTAAGACCCTTTTAAACTAATATGATATGTTATTTGTGACTTTTCTTTCCATTTTAAGTACATTCAATACATATGTAAGGATTATTCATAACCAAAAAGCTTCACAAATTTAAAATTGCTGGAAAATATTACATCTTCATGTAAGGCCCCCTTTCATTGAAAAACCTCAATTTTTAGGCCCAGGCTGATATAAATTTCACTTTTGAATAATTATGCTAAGTCTGATAAATCAAATGAGTACTCTATTGATTTAAGTACATAATAAATGATATATTAGGGCATTTAAAAAGTATTTTTTTGCAATATTTTAATTTTCAAAGCCCATAATGTTGATAGTTGAAATTATTCAATTTTAACGTAAAAATTTAACACGCAAAGATGAGTATTGAATTTAACATATTGTCTATAATATATATCCTATTGTTATGAAACTTTGCAAGCAGTGTTATAATTAATTAAGCTTTGGTCATACCAAGTTTTTTTAAGATTTGTCAACTCTTTCTATCCTATTAGGTGAAGTCTGTAAAAATAGAATCTGTAATTTGGCAACTTCCCTAAATGATTTGGTGGTGTCAATTTGTCAAATAGCATGAAACTAAAGGATTTAAACTTTTATTTTATAGAATTTCTGCAAAAATGACCAATTTTGGCATTTTATGGTCAAAATAGGCATTTTAAGGCTTTTTCAATATTGATGCATACATGGCATCCTGACTTTCTATCTGACAGGTTTTCATGTGTCAATACTTGTGTTTCTATGCCTTTATCTAGTTCTTTTACTTGTTTATGAACTCAGAATCTACAGAAAAGAAGATTATCTCAGACAATATGTACAAAATGTGTTGTATAAATGACCCTTGTCTAACGCCCTGTTTGGATGAAGTCAAAAGTGGGGTTCTTGGTACATAAAATTTGAAGTCCACAATTAAGACCTCACTAAATTTGTATCCAAAGCACTTTACAATGTCTATTGTACCTGTTCCATCTCACATAATATCTTATTTTTCTTCTGTAGGATAGCAAGTGGTTTAAATATAAGCCTGTTGAGACTAAAATTGCATTCAAGTATTTCATTAAAAAGGCAAAAATCTTTGTATCAGACCATACTCTCTGTAAGAAAAGTTAATTGCAAGAGCCTTTTTGTGCTCAGATTTGTTGTATCATGTCACATGAGTCTAGAAATGATAAAAAAGACACAATTTTTTATTTCTTATAGCCTCAATATGCATTTTTAAATGTAAATATGTGGCACGGCCTAAATTGACCCTTATTTTTTTCCAGTCTTACTTGGCTTAAGACCCTTTTAAACTAATATGATATGTTATTTGTGACTTTTCTTTCCATTTTAAGTACATTCAATACATATGTAAGGATTATTCATAACCAAAAAGCTTCACAAATTTAAAATTGCTGGAAAATATTACATCTTCATGTAAGGCCCCCTTTCATTGAAAAACCTCAATTTTTAGGCCCAGGCTGATATAAATTTCACTTTTGAATAATTATGCTAAGTCTGATAAATCAAATGAGTACTCTATTGATTTAAGTACATAATAAATGATATATTAGGGCATTTAAAAAGTATTTTTTTGCAATATTTTAATTTTCAAAGCCCATAATGTTGATAGTTGAAATTATTCAATTTTAACGTAAAAATTTAACACGCAAAGATGAGTATTGAATTTAACATATTGTCTATAATATATATCCTATTGTTATGAAACTTTGCAAGCAGTGTTATAATTAATTAAGCTTTGGTCATACCAAGTTTTTTTAAGATTTGTCAACTCTTTCTATCCTATTAGGTCCGAGACCACAATTGTCGTCCCTTGATTTTCGTTGTTCACGAATATAGTCCCTAGTGTTAACAGTGGGTTACTTGCCAATAATTTTTATACCCCTTCCAAATTTATTTCTCCATGTTTAATGCCTCAAATTGTAAGTAGGGGGGTGAAATTACACAGTAAAAAAAATTGGGTCCAGAATTTTACAGGAAAGTAGTGATTCGGTCCAGCTGAAAAAGGTTAAAAATTAGCACTTCGGAAGCTGTCAAAAGATTTCAAGACACC